>NC_136520.1:25755451-25845451 GCF_053919585.1 Euprymna scolopes
ATGTTTTACCCTGACGCCCATATTTGTGAGTAATAGTTTTATCAATAAGAGATAAAAAAAAAAAATTCTTTCATTTGTCAGATAGGGAAAATATTGGGCAGTGTTGTTTAAAAAGAATAACTTGTTGATTTTATCAATTTTAATATTTATTCCAAATCGATATTTTGGTTACTTATAAACTGAGGAAAACCGAGATTTCATCACCACAGTCAGAAGTATCAATATTGCTACTCAAATCACCATCATTAGTGAAATAAAAGTCCACCCCTCCATCCATGAATAGTTTGAAATGATATGGCTAACTTCTTCAGAGAGAAGTAAAAGAGAGGTAAAACTAGGCAAGACAAAATGTGATGGAGAAAAAAAAAAGAGAAAGATAAGAGAAAGAGAATAAAATAAAATTTTGTCAAAGAGGGAAAAATTAGGATGTAAAACTCTAGTGGTTTGCCTTCTTTTTCGCTTTTTCTAAATGACAAAAAAAAAACAAAAAAAAAAAAACTCTGCTATAAAAATGAAGAAGTCACATGCCTGTAAATATCTAGGACCAACATATAGCACACAGCTTAAGTATTTTATTTATAAGTTGTAAGCTGCTGCTCAGTGAAGAGTGACGTCTCTGTTTCTTACATTTTGTTGCAGTTGTCTACTTAATGAGAGCGGTTGTAAAAGTTAATAAAGCACACAATCATTCAGGGTTTAACAATGCTTTCGGTGGATAGAAAGTCTTTTCTGTTCCAGTATATAGTATACATTCATACTATCCTCACCCCCCCCATTCGAGAGAGCAACAAGCCACTCTTTTCCACAATGCAGAAAAAAAGAGAAAGATTTGATTAGCATATCTGCTACATGTCACTTCCTGCCATGTAATATTTTGACATGAGACCCTAATTCTAACCTAATATAATTTTTATGAGAAACGTTGTGTGATCTTAGTACAGGGCTTTCTTTTCAATTGTATCTTGGATAGAGAGACTCACCACGAATGTAGAGTATCTATTTTATAAAAGTATTAAAGATACACATACAAATATTACATAATCTTATTTAGTTTGATCTCAAACAGGATATAGTACAAAAATTTACTGCAATATTCATTCATTTTTAATCACTAAGATCCGAATTAGTGGCTGCATGGAGTCAAAAATCAAATGAAATAACTTTCTAAATATTTTAAATTATTTTAGTAGTAGTAGATTTAAATCCTAAAGCTACATCATTCCTCTCACACACACACAAAAAAGAAGCTAATTTAGAAATTAGAGTGTGGAATCAGTTTCACAAATTCACTGTCAAATGACACTTTATTTCAGAACCATTCCATCACTTTGAGGCTGATTTTTTTCCCCCTTGCTATCAGAGGAGGGGAGGGAGGGCTACTGTTTTAGGTAATTATGTGTGGTGTTACGACCTTGCCACTGAGACCAGTGATTAGTGGTAAAAATTTAACTACTCTAAAATGTTAAAATGGTCCAGAAATTAAGGAATTTATCTACGAAACTGACGTCTAAAATTATTGTTTTTTTTTTGTTTCACTTTTAAACACGTGGAAAAACGAGTTTGGTTATTTTTTTTTTTTCTTACGGCATATCATTTTTTTGGGTTATTTAATATTTTTATGACATATCATTTTTTTGGGGTTATTTAATATTTTTATGGCATATCATTTTTTGGGTTATTTAATGCCAAATCTGGTAATTTTGGAAAATGTTTTAAAACTCTTAGTTGTTTATATCCTCAAATGTTTTGTTTTTTTTCATAGAGTTTGGTTTGGTTGTTTTTCAGTATTTCAATCATTTTCGATTTACTTAATGCCAAATCAAGAAATTTTGGAGAAAGTTTTTATGTTTCAACTTCTTTTTATCTTCAAATATTTATTCATAGAGTTTGAGTTGATTGTTTTGTACACGAAAATTGTTTTTATTTTTGACTTTGCAGAACATGATTGAGTTTTTTAAAGACAGCCTGTTCTGGTAGCATCAGATGCCCTTTTCCTTTAAAGCGAAAGTGGACCCGGGAACAATAGTAACAATGGGGCAATTGCACAATGCATATCCCTCACAGCCTCACCACTTGATGTTTGTTAAGGCCATACCTCGTATGTAAAAAAATAATGAATTTAGGTAAAAACATCTTTACTCCTTCCCAAAACAATTACACACACACACACACACACACACACACACACACACACACACACACACACACACACACACTTATATATATCAGAAAATAAAATTAATAAAAATGATAATATAGGTGACCAGAAGTCAAACCAGAAATGCATATGGCACTTATTCCTGGGCAACGCCGAGTAGAAAAGCCAATAATGGAAGACAATTTTCAAGTGAAAAGTTTTTAAATTACTGGAGTCAGAACTAGAGATTTCACAGATCC
Organism: Euprymna scolopes; assembly: GCF_053919585.1. Taxonomy (NCBI): domain Eukaryota; kingdom Metazoa; phylum Mollusca; class Cephalopoda; order Sepiida; family Sepiolidae; genus Euprymna; species Euprymna scolopes. Next base: position 25,757,849 of record NC_136520.1, read on the forward strand.
TTCATTCATCTTTTGGCAATTTTCTCATCTTCATTCCAATTAGTTTCGTCACTATCACTGAAAAAGCATGTCTGTCCTCCTTAAAACGAACCGGAAACTTGTTGAATGCGGATTCTGTTTAGCGGATGTTGTGCCGTACACAGAATTACAAACAATTTATTGTTTTCATCTCATTGTGCGAGCATTGTAAGTATCGCTACAGACAGAGAGGGGGGGGGTAGCAACTGAAGACACTTCGCAAAATCCAAAAGCCCAACTCCGGATCTATTGAGATAAAAAAAAAAAAAACGGTTTCCACTCAAAGTTTTCAATATGAAAATCTAAAAGAATGAATTTTTTTGCCTGGGGATATCTTAGTTTTTAATAATTATAAATCGGAAAACCAGCGTTGCGACGTTTGTACATGTTTGCATAAATAAAAGTATTAATACAAATAGCTCTGTTTACTATTAAGCACTATTATATAAACATAGTTAAAATTCTTTGCATTTTTTATAATGGGTATTCAAAATTTTTTAAAACTTTGTACTATGTACAAAACAATAATTCGCCATTTTTAAAAATTTCAGTTTCTTCTGGCTATATGAGAGGACGAAACAAAGGCCATAAAAAAGGTAATGCGGTTTTATGATCAGAGGGAAAAGAGAGACATCATGGTTTCCTTCTTCAACATGAAACAACATTCAGTTTTCCTATGCGTACTATCTGTTATTTATAGAGGTTTGGTTTTAAAGATGGCGGTCATGTTTTTCAAGGCTCTGCGAAATTTTTGTTTGTTTTAAATAAACGAAATATAAATAATAAACATTATATTTAAAAACCAACGTAAAATATAATGGGGGGAAAAAGGCAGTCAATGTGCGCTGCCTGTCCAACCTGCAAAGGGTGTTTATTCTGAAAGCCGTCCTTAACATGGGGAGGTTGAAAATACGAAAATGCCTTTCGAAATAAACATTCCCAACCTCTCCATGTTAAGAACGGCTTTCGGAATAAACACCCTTTGCAGGTTGGACAAGCAGCGCACACTGACCAAAAAGGCTATGAAGTTGGTAGCTAAAATTCCGGATGAAATATTTTAAAAAACTACCACCCCACTGCCCTTCTCTTGACTAGTGATAAAACACTTTCCTACCGACTCACAGCATTTTAAAAGGTTCTCTCCCAAACACGTAAAATTTTATAAGACACACACACACACACACACACACACACACACACACACACACACACACACACACACACACACACACAAGGGACGTCCAAAGTACATCATAACTTTTAAACAATAAAATACTGATAATTAAAAAAGGAAAAAAATCAGCTACGAAAATAATGAAAATGTGAGACCAAAATTGTTTCATTATCGACACCTTAAAACAACGTTCCTATGTAGTGGACATTTTTTATGCGAAATGATGAGATTTTTGCGAAATTTTTCGATAATTATTCACTTTTGGATTAATTTATATTTAAAATCTAGTTTTCGTAAAATATTTGAAAAGAAATATTTTTTGTACATCACCTCCCCATTTAATTTGATGAAATCTGAACAAAATGTATTTAAAATTGATCAAAATTTTTAAAAAGAAAGCGTATTCGTTCAAATACAATAAAAATAAAACACTGTGGCCATTTTATTTGACGCAATTGTATCAGTGAAAGTAAGGACTCAAATTGGAAATAGCAAAACTTACAAATAATTTCGAAAAGTTTATACCTAACAGGAAGGCAGATTATTAAATTTTTTATAGTTGTATAGCAATTATAATCATTTGAGGGTCAATGTCTAGAATTTTTCCAACACTCCAAAAAACTTTACAATGACGACTTATAGAGGTTTTTAAGGGGTGCTAAAAACAAATATAACATTTAAAAGTGGCGCAGAGAAATAGTTTTCATGATATGAAGAAATTACTTTGTCAAAAAGTGGGGATCACTTTTGTATATAAATATAATGTAAACTGAGCTCACATTTTCTGGCCAACTAGTGATTTTTTTTTTTTTTGGTAAATTTTTACTTCACCTTAATAATCACATTTAACATGACTTTTTCAGAACATGATTGAGTTTTACAAAGGGAAAGAGAAAAAAAAATATCAGTATTTGATGCATATTAGGTCAGGAAGCAGTAATCAAAAGAGCAATTAAAAATATATATCCCCAGTGAACAAAATGCAAGTAAGAGGGACGATTAGAACCAGAAAAGATCTATCGGTTGGAGGCTCTGAAATAGCAGGGGAATACCTGGCATTTAGTAGGGTGTCTCATCTCCAGCAGAAAAAAAACAAAAAACAAAAAAAAACAATATATCCTGGGTTCTCCATAAGTGTGGCTATTCAACTATTCAGAAGGAAAATCCATGCAATCGTTTTCCAAAACACTTTGAAACGGTAAAATTATGGTTATTGGAATTGAACTTTTTTGTTTATTTATACATACTCTGGTGTTAAAAAAAACAAAAAAATAAAAACACATTTAAAATATAAAACTGGATATCTAGACTTGTTTTTAAATAATAATGTATGTATGTATGTATGTATGTACGCATGTATGTATGTATGTATGTATGTATGTATGTATTAAACCTACCTTTGTTGAGAAAGAGTCTAATTATATAGAGATGTGCTGTAACAATGGATGATTCCATGGTCATTTTTGTAGAAACAACAAAAACGATGTGTTCTTTCTTAAATCATAATTTTGAATAACATTCAAAACGAAAAACTTATGAGGCACTCATAAAAGTCAAACACTAAAAGCAGCGCCGGCGCCACTAAGAAGAAATTAAAAAGAAAACAACGTTAATAATGATGATCACTTGAAGAATGCCTGAAAGATTGGCGCCGGTCGCCAGGCGCCACCATTACTTTGTATTCATAACAAGGGTGAAAAGGGCAACACACAAATTTACCAAACGGTTTACCCTAGAAGGAAGAAGGTAGCACGCCAAAGCGTATTATTGTCAGCCAAGTTAGCCAGTACCAAATGTATATGGAAGGATGGTGACACATCCCTGTAAAACTAACGCTGTCAGAATCATCACTGATGGAGATATAGTTGTTGTTGTTGTTGTTAATAATAATAATAATAATAATAATAATAATCATCATCATCATCATCATCATCCTGATTTCGTTTAATAACGTCTCCATGAACAGACAGAATCCATTCTCAGAGGACTCTCCCACAATCCCGACTTCAAAGATCAAGAATTTTCCTAAGGATATTAGTGGTACATACAATAGTAGAGGTCTGAAGGCTGCCCAAACATTGGGGATTCTTTTTTCCTGACGACATGATGCAACACCTAAGGTACCAGCTACTTAAGCCCATGCATATGTCTTACCTCCAAGACTAACAGAACATAATTACTACACATCTCGTTCTCTTCTCTCACATTTTTTTCTCATGTCACTAAAATCTCTATTCGGCACCTTTTTGAGACGTTGTCAATGACTACCAAATCCGGAGGATTATATTCCAATAGCTTGGTTGTCATCACACTTTTGTCCCCCCCCCCACCTCTACATTTCCATCCTCACTTGTTCTCATTTCATCAAATCCTTCCTCACATCACTTCCTAGCACACTTCACCCCAAACATTCTACAAACCTCTCAGTATATCCCAAAACCCACACGATTGTGCTTTCTGCGGTACTGTCTGATCCAATCTACTACACCCTGATGCAAGGTGTGCAACTGACTCAGAAAACTTTTCATAACTCCGGCATTCAGCAGCAGCAGCAGCAGCAGCAGCAGCAGCGACGACGACAATAATAATAATAATAATAATAATAATAATAATAATAATAATAATAATAAGTTTAACATCTGTTTTACAGGCCGGCATGTGTTGGACAGCTTTTAAAATTAACTTTTAAACTTATTTCTGATCTGTTTTTTTTTTGGGGGGGGAAGTCATTTCTTTGAGGTAAGATTTTTATAAGCCTATGAAAGGTCAACCCAGTGAATCGATGAATACCAACGTTTTTATCCAGACACCATCTCTAAGTGATTACTTGACAAGGGTAAAGAATGCTTCATCTGTTCTTGACTGCTTGTGAATATTTTCTAGAAACTTTGAAGGAGCTCAACTCGCTCAGTTACTACACAAGAGGGAAGAAGGACTCTATAGCATAAAATTGTTTACTATCTTTTTTTTATAGAAGGCTAATGTAGTTTGCTTAAAGCATTGTTTACTGCGTATATATGGCAATTTATATAAGGCAGTATGTTATAGAGGTGTAAAGGATTGACACAAACTGAAGCAAACGAAGACACAATAGTGAAATAATAAAAGGTGAATTAGCACAGATCAATACAATATGTGCATTTGTTTTATATACTTTTATAACATTGTATTATAATTACTTGTGTTGATGCAGTTTGATGGAAGTTTCTAATATTTTCATAACATTTCTCTTTCTCAAATGTGTTTAACTTTAGTTCAAACGTGCATGTATTTTAGCGTGAGTAGGTATTCTTCATGTAAGTCAAGCATATGTCCTTGACAATCTGACAGAGTTTCAATCATTTTTGAGCGATGATCATATTTCTGTCAGGTTTGCGTATGGTTTTATGCAGTTCTAGATCAACCTTCCCATGGCTCTTATGTGATTTTCAATCCTAACTTTCTGACCTTGTATCACATCTTCCTGGCGTTGGAGGGAGATAAATAATGACCGACTTTGAATCATCATTAGAACAAATCCAACTCTAAAGTGGAGAAAAGTGCACGCATAAAAGGGGAGGCGGCATACTAAATTGTTTTGTTAAATACAAATGCCCTAATCCACAGTCATGAGTAAAATACAAAAATTGGAAAAACGAAAATAAAAAGAAATTGGAAGGAAAAGATGAAGAAAATAAAGCTGGAAAGGGAAGAAGAAGAAGAAGTTAAAATTACGAGAATGGTTGTTGAACATAAAATATCGCAAGACTAGAGAGGCGGAATTTCTATTTTGAAGGGTTCCACTCGCCATTGTGCACAGTAATTGCGTCTCAGTTTCCATAGATTGTAACTCATCCGATGGGAAATCATAATTTATGGAAAAATAGACAAAGACATGACAATCTGAAATCCAAATCTTTTGAGAACCGGAGGTAGCGGCGGTAAAGTGGATAACGATGCTGACTCACGACAAGAGTTTGATAAGTTTGAATTCTGTCAGTTTCACAGCAGTACTTTTACTTACGGAAGATGTTGGCAACCTTCACATGGTCTCTTTTGTAAAGTACTGGGTTTGAGAAAGCATTGGTTTCCCTCAATTCCAACAACATTATCAACCTGGTGGATAATCATGCAGACTGGTAATCTAGGTCTGTTACCAACAAATCCAGTTTGTTCTATAGCACTATTTTCACTTATGGATGTTGGCAACCTTCATGTGGTCCCTCCTCTAAGTACCTGATTCGAGAAAGAAATGGAGGAAACTAATGCCAACATCAGAATCAATTCATTGTTGTATTTTTTCTGTGCAAGAATGACAACAAACACTGATATTTGAAAAGTAATATATTCCCATTGTTGATGGTGGTGAGCGACTGTGGATTAGTCAGGAATGAAAACACACACACAAATTCTCTCGGACCCAAATCACTAATCAACTCTCAATATCAGTTTCAGGTTGTTACAACAGTCTGTAAGCCTCTGCCTGCAAAAACGCACTCTGGGTTTTTGTTGTAAATGTAGCCATGCCTCCATGGCGTTATATTCGGCTAAAAGTTGCAGGACTTCAATGAACAATTATTTTATTTTTGACCATCCACCATATTTAGGTGGTTCAGCATTAACCAACGATTATTTTATTTTTGACAATCAACTATGTTATGTTGTTTTATTCTGGCCATGTCCATGCCAAGAGCACCTACTTCTGTCAAATGACCTTTTCAGTACATTCGGTTTGGATATTTAACAATACCATGTTTAGATTATACTATTTTTCATTCTTACTAGTAGCTGATAGTTATTTCAAAAACAACACTTATACTAGTTAGCAAATAGAGAAAGACGGAGAGAGAGAGAGAAAGAGAAAAAGTACAGTCGAAGAGAAAGAGAGGTATAATTCACACCTTTTAACTTTTTCATACATATTTTCAGGCAATGCTGGATAGTGATGCTAGTTATAAATAAAATAAAACATTATATTTCTTTCCTGGCAATGTTAAGTGTAAACGCACAACACTTCCTGATATTATTGTACCCCTTTTGATCAAAGTAAAATATATTTATCCAAGTACTCTGGCTAAAGTAGTTTCAAAATGTATATAATTCTGACGATTTATCTTCAAAATCCCAGAGGGAGTTTGTAGACAGACAGATAAAAACTATCGCTTGAAATATATAGATTCAGATATCAGAGGGAGAGAGGTTTCTATTTTCACCCAAAATTTAATGCGAATTGCTGAGTTGCTCCGCCTGGTAGTAATTATCCATGGAACACCATACCTCATTTCCAGCTTAGACAGTTTCTTGTGAAGTTTTATGAAAAGAACCATCAATCAATGGTAGTTTTGGCAACACTTAAAGATTCAAGTTAAATCTGGGCAAACCCACTCGGGTCGTCTGTCGACAAACCTTAGATAAGAAATAATTAATTGTAGTTAAATAATAAGTAGTGTTACCAAATGAATATAGTGAAACCAATTGACTGAAATATCCTGGTATAGGTTTAAGATATTAATGATGTGTTTGTGTCGTTAGTTCTACCAACAATTACCTAGCTTGTCCTTATTTCCACTAATTTCCCATTTCATCTGAAATTTTATTTTTTATATATATTATAAAAGTAACCTTAATTGATTGTTGTTGGGCGAAACAATTTCTAACAAACTACTCGGTCAATTTTTGGTCTACAGACTTGAAACTTGATATATGTGAGATTTGAACCTGTGGAACAAATTCCATTTGGTTCTTAGCTGGTAAAAATAGTTGCTAAGGGGGTCAAAATTAAAAAAGTTGGAACTTGGAAGGTATAAGTTATGAATTAATTGTGTTACTTCTATGCAGGTGTAAATATACATTTATACGTTCAACAACATTATTTTTTAAGTGTTTATATGTGTATCACCTCGAATGAAAATGAATAAGACTGAAGAGCTGCATGTTTTAGCTTTGATTCTAGCTGATGGCACACAGTTCCATTTTTTTCAATTTTGACCTCTTAGCTGTTCTTTTTACTGGTTAAAAACCAAATTGAATTTGTTCAACAGGTTCAAATCTCTCATATATCAAGTTTCAAGTCTGTAGACCAAAAATTGACAATAGGTTGGTAAAGCCTGTTCCTCACACAGGTAGACAGACAAGGTCATGTTTGTATAATATAAAATTGACAGCTTAAAATCATTTGTTAGTTTCAAAGCAAGAAAAGCTAACATGTGTTCCTAGAAGAATGAGAAACATTTTAACACCTTTTCTTTTACTTCAGCCTTTAACCTAGATATCCCAAAATGAAATCACTTCTAAGTTAGAACATGAGCTGTATTCTAAGTTTGGTGATGATTGATCAAGCAATATGAATACCAAGCTGAAAACAGAGACAAACAAAAACAACTTCCATGGCAAAAGTAATGAGCTGTCTGGCAAAATTAGTTAAACGATGAAATTGACAACATTAATATTTAAGAAATGCATGTTTTTCTATTTATTTAAAGTCATTTTCCAGTCGAGAGAAATATTAATTCTGCCATGCAGATGCACATCCATGCAGATGAAGACACTATGCTAAAGTAAATAAAAAAAAGGGGAGGGGGGGGTTATTACTTGAACACGTTTGCATTCACCATTTGACCGCGCAGCACAAAAAAGCATATGAATCATGAATCGGTCAGCACAAAAGAAAGAAACACAAATAAGAAAATTTGCATGAGAAGGATTTTGATGACGATGATTCCTTTTTATAGCAGAACGCAACTATAAGATGATGTATATCTAACATGTGGAGAATCTTGAGGCAACTGTTGAGAATTTTACAAAATGCAAGGATCCAACTGTATGAAAGTGACAGCATGCATCACACATGAAATATTGTATGGCTGCGAAATATGGTTAACGAAGAACCGCCAGAACGACATAATTCTAGTTGCACTGGATAAAGTTTTTGATCTCTACCTCTATGAGAAAGTGCATTGTACAATGACGTCTTAACTGGTACAGCCACGTAATCCGGCGTCAATAATCTACAATGATCCAAAGGGTATCCTACATTGACGTTGATAGTATTATAGTTGATACGACCAAAAAAATGGAAGAAAAACCAAACTGTTGTTTTTTAAAATGGATTAAAATCTATTAAAATCCATTATTCTTTTCTTTTTTTTTCCAGAAAGATAAAAGCCTGAATTTTTATCATATAAAAAGTAGAATAATATAAAACATTTTCTACTGTTTTTAACAGAATTTAACCCCTCCCTAAAAAAAAACAAAAAAAACAAAAACAAAAAAAAAACACCATTCACCGCCATTTTCTTCTTGATGGATAAAACATTTGAATATCTTTTTAAAAAAGTGTTTGAACTAATTGATTTTTGTTTAACTAAATAAAATTTAGAATGATTTGCTATAAGAATATGCAAAAATATTATAACATAAGTAACTGAATTCAAATAATTCCATCTTTTATCTCACTTTATAGATTTCGCGTGGCAAAATTAAAAAATCCAAAAATTAATGATAGTTTGGAAGAAACAACGGTAGTCTTTACTAAACAAAATAAGTTAATTTAATTTCCATGTATATTTTTAACGTTTGTTTTGATGATTAAGTGAAGAATCAACTTTATAAGGGTTTAATTCTTTTTTCATCAGCGATATATATAAGATAGAAGAAATCACTATAAAACATATCATCCATAGATACGTCTCCCCTTTTGACAACAATAACATTAGATTCATCATTTACGAAAAAAAAGTTTTAAACCCAAAACTTAGTTATTAAAAACAATCCTCCCCCCCTCTTAAACCACTCGAACGCAGCAACGTTATCTATCAGTTCAAATGCATGTAACTCCTATAACAAGAATGCAACTAATAGTTACGTCAGACATACCACCACCACATTATCATACCGCCTCACCTGCCATAATGTTGAATATAGTGCTATATTCCAACATTTGCATAAAAAACATCACTGCCCCCCTTTAACTTCAGAGAAATTTTAGTTACCAACACTAAAATACTACATCATGAAATGAATATAAAGAAGTTTAAAATCTTCAAATCGATTTATATCAAAACGCAAAAATCTACCCTTAATCAGGTCGCATTTTGGAACAGTACCAATATACTTAAATGCGTCGCATAACCCCTTCCCAACACTTAACCCATTCCTGCCACTGACCTTAGAATCGGCACGCTCTCCCTTTCCCCATAATATTAATACCCCCACAGGCATCAGTTGTCCCATTGACCTTCACTCGCACCCCAACTACTATTTAAATAAATCTTCCCATAATTCCCTGCAAAGCCTTACACACACACACACACACACACACACACACACACACACACACATTCTTAATGATGCATAGCCGATTATAGGAAAAGTAAAAAAGCATGAACACTTCGAGAAGAAAAAATGCTTGGACCATACACCCATACATTTGATGTATATACAAAAAATAAAAAAGATATTACTAAACAGAAGCTTTCTGTTTTTAATAAGGCCTGTCTGACTATATATATATGTTGCCTACATAACCCACAAAGTTAAGCAACGATGAGGCTAGCCACTACAAGATGGGTGACCAATTATAGGAATACTAGGTGTCGTATGTGTTAGAGACAACTCCTGCATCTAGTATAATGCTTGGTCGTCTTGACCCTGTCTTGCCATCAGGATCAAGTGTTTCTGGACAAACGTGTGGTAAATGCAAGTTCCCCACACTTTAAACTAAGTCAAGCGCAAATCACAGAAAAGGGGGAGATAACTGTTTGTAAATACAAACAACTGTGTGTAAGCCTTATTATCTACCATAGGTGAGGAAATATCACATAGCAAATTGCTGAAAAAAATTATCATACTTTCAACAAAATTCACAGTTATTTATCGATTTTTTTTTTGTATCAATTCTTTAAAGCATTTCCTACTTAATGGTATATAAGAAATATTGGGCCCACTAAAAGAAAATTATTCATTTATTTTTCAAAGATTTAAAAGTAGTGGTTTTCGTAAAAATAATGAAAAGATATTATTTTTTTTTTTTTTTTTTTTTTTTTTTTGCTAATCTGAAAGAATTATTATCAACATATTCAATGAATTTCAAACTTCGAAACCTAAGAGATGAAAAATTAAAGATTAAAAATTCAGATTTTCAACTTTAAAATCGGATATGTGAACAGTTATTTTTTTTTTGTTTGTTTTATCTACAATCCTCAACTTCTCCACAATACAAGATATTTTGTTCAGTTTCGGCTGATTATTTTAAGCATGTTTGTAACCACAAATAAAGAAAGGGTGGTTTTAGGCAATATATATATATATATATAATTTTATATATATAAATAAATAAATAAATAAATATATATATATATATATATATATATATATATATATATAAATAAATAAATAAATATCGATTACCAAAAAAAAACGTACACCATTATAAAGTTCATTCTTCACTTAATGATCAGTGAAAAGTTTGTATTGATTGCATAATTACTTGATTTTTGGTAGATTTTTAAAGAGAGAGACTGTTAAAAAATATTTACTCCCTCCTTAAATTTTGGCTGTGCTTCTATTAGATGCTAAACATCTAACCTCCAGTATGAGATGAGACAAAAAATGAAAATAATTATAATCTGTTATATTAAGGACAGTTCGCTGCGTGTGTCCAGTTAAGTTAAAAAACTACAAAACAAACAGCCACAAAATTGGTATATTTTTTATCATTATTGCTCTGAATGAATAATTTATAAAAGTTAAAAAAAAAAAATTATTTATTCTTTGACGATAAAAAATAAACAGGAGAAGATGGTCGATTGTTTAGTCATTTTATGTAGTAAAAGGAAGCAAGTGATTATTTTATCAAGAAATTACCCCCCCCCCCCTTATGCCTACTCATTCCTCAAAGAATCTAATAAAGGAGAGTTGTCTGTGGGTATATGAATGTGATGTCTAGCGAGAGCAATGGGTTAAGAGGGAGGAAAAATAAGGAATCAAGAGAGGAAAGGGAAGAATGAGAGAGAAATGGAGAAAGAGATGGATAGAGATAGGTAAAGAGCTAAAAATTTCAATAGAAATATGTTATATTTTTGCCCAGGTAACGCCAAGTAGCCGTGCTAGAATGGCATAACATAATGATAGTGGTTTTTAAACCAGAATATACTTTACTTTGTTAAACTTGCTAAAGACTACAGTGCCATCTTTACAAACGATGGAATGTCTATTACCAGTTTTGCCTTGTTGTATAAACTATGGTTGTTTATGAAAGGAGGAAGAATTACATTCGCAGAGTAATTCCAAACCAAAGCATTTAAGCTTTTTATCCAAAGAACATAAAAATGGTTTTAGAACTTTTTTAAAGAATTTTTTCATGAAAAATAGATAAAAAAGAAAAAGAAATATGAGGTTTGCTGAAAAGTTTTTTGTTTTTGGAGGATTAAGAAATGCAAGAGAAATCTGGAATTTATATATTAAAAAAAAATCTTTTTTTTACAAAAGAGATAATACTTATCAAGGCCAAAAGTCAATCGAGAATAACGGTCAATGATCTGGATAGATTTTCAAATGAATGATGAAGAATATTAGAAGATTAAAAATGAATAAAATAAACAAATTTGTGTTTAGATTCTTCGGATTACTGTTGCGTTTTATTTTTTCTATGTTTCAGTCGCTATAACCTTTAATCTTCTTCAGGTGTATCTTGTTGAACTCAGGAATCTTTCTATTAAATTCTGAGATCAGCACGTAATTTCTAACAGAATCATTTATTTAATCCATGCTCTCGTTCCATCAACCATGACTACATAGAAGCTTTAATTCGCAATTGTATTTTGAATACTTGGTAAAATTCAGTTGTAAATTACACTTTTCTGGAGACTAAAGGTTCAATCCTCAATGTGAGTAACACTCAAAATACAATTGTGAATTACTTCTACCCAGTCATGGCTGATGGAACAAGAGCATGCTACCTCCATGGATTAAATAAAGAGTTCTGTTTGAATTTCCATGCAGATTCATAAGTTCAACAGAAAGATTCCCAAGTTGAACAAGATTCACCTGAAGAAGGTTTGAGGTTACATCAACCAAAACGTTGTGAAAATAACACCCAAGATGAGAACAGTAGTCTGAAGAATTCAAACAATCTGAATTATCAATCTTCATCTAAAAAAATATATGATAAACTTGTATTCTTATAAGGATGGTTTATGACAATGTGTTTTTAAAACAATTATTTTGCAATCATTTCTTTTTTTTTTTTTGTGAGTTAAATTAATTTTAGATTTTCAGATAATAAAAAGCCAGGAAATCATTTTTGTCACTTTTGCCTTTTTGATTTCTACCAACAAAATATTAAAAATCCTGTTGAATGTTGCAAACGTGTAAACGATAAGGAGGAATGCATTATCAATCAATTTTAATGAAAACTTTCAATTTAAATTTTAAAAACGGCAGAAACTTATTTGCCAACCAAATATTCGTTAATGTTGAATTTGAGGATGACCATGTAGTATACAACTGATACGAGTTGACCACTTCTGTTTCTGTCAGATGAAGTTAAGCAACGATAAGGCTGGCCAGTACAAGATGGGCATTATGAACTGCATGTAATCTAAAAAAATATGAAACTTATGTTTATCTACATAAATAAATATAATAATTTCGCTTTCGTGTTTACAAGTTATGAATGAAATGTTTATTATTTAATATTTTTGTTCAAGTATTTTACTTTGTGATGCAATAACAAGCTGGCTAAACTAGTTAAATATAAAAAAAAAATTTATAATGTAGTTTGTAGTAAAAAAAAAAAAAAAAAACTTAATCGCAAAAGTATGAATAAACTTTATATACAAAATAAAGTTTCACAGTTTAACAATAAACACGTTCAAATGATGGCTATAATTAATAGTTACTAATGCAGATAAATTACGCAAATTATTATATATTTTTTAAAATTGTTTTCGTGTTAAATCTTTATCCAGAATGGCATTTTTTAAACTGGACAATAAGGGACCGAAGCCTTATTCAACCGTTAATGATGGAATTAGTTAGAGATGTAGAAATATGAACATATCGGATAACAACTGGTGATAAGCCACGTTAAGAGGCTAATATTTGAAATGCACCACTTAATGGAAAAGGCGGTTCAGAATTGAAAAGCAAAAAGGATTCGTTAAAATTCATGAAAGATAAGTCTGCAGAATTGGGTTAAGTAGTTTGAGTAGGATAAAACAGTTGACACACACATGATGAACCGAGGCCAACATTTTTTTCCTATTCCAATACAATCACCGATTCAGTTCTAAATTCTTGATTCTGATTCTTTTAAATTTCTAAATACAGAGTTGCTTTTTTTTTTTGGGGGGGGGGTAGTGGTTCGAATTTATATATATATATATATATATATATATATACACACACATAATTGAACAATATCGTGACAAAAAGGTGCTTGGTATTATAGATAGAGCAACAATATTAGACAAATTGAAATGATGAAAAAAATAAAAGTTACATAATTAGTTGATTAAAAGTTCAAACAAGGGATATTAAAAATATATATATGTAACCAATTGACCTGATGCACCAGTACCACTATTGCAAGACTAGTGGTCAACTGAGGACGTGGCTCTCAACGGTCAAAGCTGACTTGGAAACCATGATCAGCCCTTTCATTTTCAGTGTGCAATAATGGAATTGCAAATGGTTGAAGTAAACTGACCTGGATGGTTTAACTTGACTCGTGATGCAGTGAATTCATTCGGAGCTGGCACAATCCTGGATGAATGTTCTCACAAGTACTAGTGGGACGATTGCAATATTTCCCCCCCCAATTCCGATACAATTACCAATTCTGTTTCAAATTATTAATTTCAATTCTTTTAAATTTCTAAATGTAGGATATAGAGTTTTTTTTTCTTTTTTTTTTTTTTTAAAGTGGATGGGGGTCGAATTATCACAAAATCACATGTAATATATTTTCTCAAACGTAAAAATACACTTGGGATGATCTATAAATTTTAGTTTTACTGGTAAGTTTAAAATCAAATGTTTATTTCATAATTCATACAAGCTGTAGAAAAATAAATTTTAAATAAAAATAAAAAGAATCATTTTTAGCATCAAAAAATGAGCATACATTTTTGGGGAAGAAAAATTGACCATTGTCCTCAATTACTGAAGAGCCTAATATATTTATTAAACTATTTACACATTGGATTATGAGAGAGTTTGGAATTAAAATTCCGTTCCTCAGCATTGGTTGGCAAACTTATGGTCATCCTCTACACTCGATCGCAACTATTTATTCTGGGGCATCAAGGCCTAGACCAACAAGCACATCCATAACATGGTCAACTCTCTGAAGGTTGCCATTGGGTAGAGAAAACACAGTCACCAAAGCGCATGACTCATTTCATGCCCATCGTTTTCAGCAGCGGTTATGTAAAAAAATAATGTAGTGTGTAACTGTTGCTAAATAAATTGTCAAGTTTTTATTTTTATTATCTATTTTGTTTTATTGTTGTCAGCTGTCGTATATATATATATAACTCAAATCGTCTTGCTTGCTTGCTTGCCTGCTTTGGTGCTTAAGCCGTCCTTCCTGTTCTGATTTAAGAGTCTGGTTTGGGATCTCTGGTTTCACACAAACACTTGATACATACAGACGATACAGGCGAGATTTATTAATTAACAACAAATAACGATAAGACAAAAAAGGTAGTTTTGCATTTAACGACCCGCGCTGAAATAATAGCGTTATTATTTAGAAACCTATTATTTAACATGGAGAGGGTTGGGTGTTTTGTAACGATTCTGCATTTTCACCTAACTGTTTACTAAAAAACGATGTTGTATAACTTTAATTTAAGTTGAAAATACTATTAAAAAATAGTGCAGGTCGTTAAATGAAAAAATCACCTTTTAAAAAGCCGTAAATAAATAAAAATGTTAAAAAGTCGTAAATAAATAAATAACGAGACGAGAATCATTTAGCTTCAAAATGCCATGGCCTAAAAAAGATTTCTCTCTTATTCCTCTTTCTGTAACCCTTATTGACTTGATAATGTAATGAAGTTCCTACGTAACTTTACACTTTATTTTAACTTATTTTCTCTGTAGAAATGTGTGTGTTACAGTGGGATTTTTTTAAAAAGAGTTGGAGCTTGAAAACTTTCAAGAGTTGAAACGAAATGAAGCTTTTGAGCTAGTGACTACAGAATCATGTTAAAAAGTTATTGCACAACTAGTTTACATAGAATTTTAGACGCCACCTGGTGGCAATAAATAATGCATGAATCAGCCTACTTTAGTAAGAAATGCATCTGCAAAGAGAAGTGTTTAGTTGTTCAAGTGCTCTGATTAACTAATTGTAACAGGTCCCATGTTGTGGAACAATTATAAATTAAACACCTCTGAAAAGACTTATTGCTTACTTAAAATTTAGCTGGATGAGAAAGTGACAAAAAGATATATATATACACACACACACACAGTGTATTTAGGCAGCATTCCTTCATTCAGGCAAACATTATTAAAAACAACAGAGATACTTTGCTTAATGATTCTTTTTTTCATTTTTTCGATCTTTCGTGAGATTTTTTTAACTTCAAGATGGGAGGTATTTACAAATGTTCCACGGTTCACACGAGCGCTTTCGATTCTTTCTTGAATCATCATCAGGTGGAGATAAAATATTAAAAATAGAAGTGAAATATATAGTTACGAATGATAAAAAGAGTCAATGAAAAGTCGATTAAAATATACATTTACGAGTGATAAAAAACTCGATTAAAAATTAGGATGATAAAAGGCAATGTTAGTAAAACCAGTCGTATACTGGTTATGCTAAACATTTCAGCACATTATTTATCATTCGTAACTATTTCACTTCTATTTTTAATATTTTATCTCCACCTGATGATGATTCAAGAAAGAATCGAAAGCGCTCGTGTGAACCATGGAACATTTGTAAATACCTTCCATCTTGAAGTTAAAAAAAAATGAAAAAAAGAATCATTAAGCAAGGTATCTCTGTTGTTTTTAATAATGTTTGGCTGAATATATATATATATATATATATATATATATATATATATATATATATATATATATATATATAATCTACAGTTATAGAAATGCAACTTTGTGTATGCGAGTTCGTTCCTTATAAACTCCAAAACGGCTGAGCAGATTTTCTTTAAAATTTACAGAGCTTTAGTGTATAAGTCTGGGAGTGATCTTAGTTAAGTTGTGTCTCAGAATACCCCTGATAATTACCGATAATCGAAACCGTTATTTTAATTTATCTATCATTGATAAAGCCATTTTATCAATGTCTTTGCTTAGCAACAATGATAGAACAACAGGCAGTGAAAATTCTACTATGTGTAAGTTGATAGCATGTTTTTTTTTTGTTTTTTTACATGACGTGGTTTGTAGGTTCAAACTCCGCACGTAAATTTTTTTGTTAACTGCAAAGAATTTTATAAGACTTGAAAATTTATGTTTTTTCGTTTTTGTATGATGTGGTCTGTTGGTTCTCCAGAGTGCAATGTAGAATAACATATATTCTGGACTAAGTTACTGCATGGAGGTATGTGAAGCTTCCTCCCAGGCGAATTCATGGATTTCGATGATAATGAAAATAGAGGAATGTGAAATATTCGTTGATCATCATTCAATCCCGGTGAACATCGAGTCTCCCTGCTAGTATATATATAAACTTTGCTGTAATAATTTCAGCTTCTTACTTAAAACATTTCTAAATTAAATTAAAAATTGTTTTAAGCAAGAAACTTTTATCTCATTAATATATCTAGAGCTCTAATTCTATCAGCATTATTTAACTTTCAACTCACTTTCTGTGTGAGCTTCAAGAATTGTGTGTGTATATATATATATATACATACACATTAATATTTATTTATACAGAAAATGACATTTTCGCCACACTGGCATGATAAGGTTTCAATCTTTAGTTATTAATAACTAAGCTCTTCTCAGGCAAAAAGTTTGATTTTGCATTTAATGTTTATATATATTATTGAGGAATACAGACAATTTACTCATTATTCTCACTCATATATACACACAGATACCCACACACACAACAGATCTAGATAGAGAGGGGCTCAACGACCACGCTGGAGAAAGAGAGGGGCTCGACGACAGCACTAGTTGGAGAAAGAGAGGGGCTCAATGACAGGGTTGGC
Organism: Euprymna scolopes; assembly: GCF_053919585.1. Classification (NCBI taxonomy): domain Eukaryota; kingdom Metazoa; phylum Mollusca; class Cephalopoda; order Sepiida; family Sepiolidae; genus Euprymna; species Euprymna scolopes. The sequence goes on from NC_136520.1 coordinate 25,775,222, forward strand.
TGGAGAAAGGGGCTCAACAACAGCGCTGGAGAAAAAGAGGGGTTCAATGACAGCACTGGAGAAAGAGAGGCGCTCAACGATAGCATTGGAAAAAGAGGAGCTCAACAACAGAGCCGGAGAGAAGAGATGGGCTTGACGATAGAGCCGGAGAGAGAGAGAGAGAGAGAGAGAGAGAGAGAGAGAGAGAGAGAGAGAGAGAGAGAGAGAGAGGGGCTTGACAACAGAGCCGGAGAGAGAGAGAGAGGGGGGCTTGACGACAGAGCCGGAGAGAGAGAGAGGGGCTTGACGACAGAGCCGGAGAGAGAGAGAGAGAGAGAGAGAGAGAGAGAGAGAGGGGGGCTTGACAACAGAGCCGGAGAGAGAGAGAGAGAGAGAGGGGGGGCTTGACGAGAGAGAGAGAGAGAGAGAGGCTCGACGGCAGAGCCAGATAGAGAGAGAGAGGGAGGCTCGATGACACAGCCGGAGAAAGAGGGAAGCTCGACGACACAGCCGGAGAGGGAGAGAGGCTTGTCGACACAGCCGGAGAAAGAGGGAGGCTTGTCGACACAGCCGGAGAGGGAGAGAGGCTTGTCGACACAGCCGGAGAGGGACTCCACAATAGTGTCAGAAAAAGAGAGACTGACTGTGAAAGTGGGAAAGAGACTCAATTAGAGAGAAGCAAAGAGACCAAATAAAAGAGCAAGACTGCAAAACAAAGGTCAAGAAATTGTGGCTGAAGGAGAGAGGAAGGCATAAAGGAAATGACAACTCTAAAGACACCTCGGAAAAAAAAAAAAGAATCCAAACAATTGATCATTTTTCCAAGTGAACTAAGTATGTGTTGCACAGGTAAGGTAACTGTAAAAAAAAAACAAAAAACAAACATAAAAACCTTCACCAGCAAGGAAGTGAGTAAACGAGTCACTATGAAGTCATTTAAATAGCAATAATAGAAGCGAGTTCATTGTTACGGTAACCAAATATCAGTGAATAATTAGTGCCTTGCCCCTCCACCCCTTCGTATCCAATTACGTAACACCATTTCTAAATAAACAACACACAGAGGGGATGGGGTGGGGCGTTTATAAGTACAATATAAACCCGTAAACAGTCAAATGTTTTAGATTAGTTCTTTGAAGTTAAATTTATGGAGGTCAACTATTACGGCCAGATGTGAGGGTGTCGGCAGAAACTTTTGTTGGAGTCACAAGTCAGTCAAGTTTTTTTCAATTCAGAATTAGAAATAAGTTTGTTCTTTGTTTAGACTTGAATCAGAGAAAGAATAAAACTATTTAAAAAAGTAAAAAAATAGTAAGATTTTTTTTTACTGTCTCCTCATATCTGATTATGGGAATATAGTATTTAAAAAGGGCGGGAGATAGGGGGGAGAAATTGAAAATGAAGAACCAAAAAGTACCATTTCACTAATACGAAATCAAAGAGACTGTGGCGGGGCGATCCGGAAACGGAGGGGGAAAAAATGGAGCAATCCAGAAATGGAAAGTGAAAAAAAAAAATACAGAGAAAATTCAGAAATGAAAGATTAAGGAAATCCAGAACGTAATAAATGGAAAAAGATAAGAGAATATGTGTACAGTGTTCAGTGTTGGGAGAAAAAAAAGAAAAAAAGAAAAAAGAAAAAAAAGAAAATCTATTTACTTGTTTGCAGACTGTTCTCATCTTCATAGTTGTTGTTTCAACCAACTATTGCTCTGGTCTTCGTCAGGTGGTTAAACACGACGGGATAGGAATGTTAAGACTTAACTGTATCCTTAATAATTACTGCTTTCCATAGTTGTCGTCTCACCACGATTTAGCCAACTAATCCTCTGGCCTGCTTTGCTTAAGATTGAAACCGTAAAAGATTCAAAGGCATTGAATCTCTGCAGTTTCAGGTTAGCATTGTCTGAAGATAACGGTTTCAATTTTACCCAAAGTTGGCCAGAGTATTAGCTGGCCAAAACGTGGTGAGACAACAACTATGGAAAGCAGTAATTACTGAAGGTACAGTTAAGAGAATCAGCATTTCTATCCTGTTGCGGTTAAGAACATGACGAAGGCCAGAGGAATAGTTGGCTAAAACGTTGTGAAACAACATTCAGAGGATAACAGTCCGCAAATAAATAAATATACAAATTTATCATCTCAAAAAGAATTCCAAAACGGAAAGATCTAGCAAAAACGTGTTGCTACGGAGAAAGAGAGTTGGCAATCTATCAAGATGTAAAAAAATAATGATGAAAAAAAATCTAATTGGAGAAATCGAGCAATTGGTACCAAAAGAGTTGAGGAAACTGTTTTAAAAATGGCAGTTCCACTACTGACAGCATGCAATGTTTTCACAACTCTGCAGAATCAAAGAACATAAAATATAGATGATGACACAGAAAATAGCTCGAAAGCAAAACGTTCTTGTATTTACTTAATTACTGTTGTGATTATTTTTGACCTTTACATGTTTTGACCCAATTAATAAATCCTCTTGTGGGGAGATATGACTCATATTTGACGACAAAAGATAAGTAAAGGAATTTATGTGGGTGCGGATTCTATAAACATCTTCAAAGCATCTGTGTGTGTGTGTGTGTGTGTGTGTGTGTGTGTGTGTGTGTGTGTGTATATATATATGTTCTTCGGAGGATGGGTAAAATTAATTCCCCAAATGGAACAGTTCTGCATCACATACCTTCTTCTAAAGATTAAAACCAAGATAGAATGCTACTAAACCATATGACTAGAATCCACCTTCCATTTGTGACCCAAATCTATTACATGATGTTCATCCCAGAAAATGTCTAAACTTTTAAGTTTTACAGAGTATTTAAGAAATTGAAATTTAGATGATATGGCTTAATTGGTGTCTAATGACTATGACTCAAATTTCATGCAAATCTGAAATATTTTTAAATGATAGGTTGTGCCAGTATAACGTTCTCTCTAAAAACCCTTTAAAAGGCAAGAAAGGAAATGGTGAATATTAATTAATATCTAATATTAATTGTGAAAATTTCATGCAAGTCAGAATCATCTTAATTTTCCTGGAGAACTTGTACCGTCTCTTTGTATCAAACTATGTACATTACCCATCCTTAAAAAAAACTATGTACATTACCCATCCTTAAAAAAAACTATGTACATTACCCATCCTTAAAAAAACTATGTACATTACCCATCCTTAAAAAAAACTATGTACATTACCCATCCTTAAAAAAAACTATGTACATTACCCATCCTTAAAAAGACTATGTACATTACCCATCCTTAAAAAGACTATGTACATTACCCATCCTTAAAAAAACTATGTACATTACCCATCCTTACGTCTACCGAAATTCATAATGATCAGTTAATTCATTGAGAAGTGAATCTTGTACATAAAAGTATAAACACATAACTTTTTGATACAGCAGAACAGTCTGCCTGTGGATTCTCAGGTTGAGCACTAATAATATCATCGGCTACTACTCTAGTGTAATGTAAAGCTCTTTGTAAATATACAAATAGAATACTTTGGGGGTAGTGGTCAATTTCTATATAAAATCACAGTAGATATCATTTACTAGCGGTATCTGTCCCCATGGCTTAGTAGTTAGAACTACTATCAACTTGATGATTATTGATTCATTCCTGGTCCAGCCACACTGAAGAACTGTGATACTGTGAAACAGTGTGGGTGACACACACACATATATATATATATATATATATATATGCACATACTCGGCTTAGATTAGGATTCATTAAGGGTATTTTATTTGGAATTAAAAAAAAAAAATGTCTAAGTGACAAAGACATGGAGAAAACTCTCAAAATATAAGAGAAATAACTAATTTTTTTTTTCTTTAATAGGAATACCTCCCTTATATTTTTGCCCTTAAGGTCATTATTTCAAATTGTCTTCATTGTAATAATCTTTCTCACTGGAATAATTATTTTTAAAAAGAAACAAAAACAAGCAAAATGACTATTTTTTTAGAGTAAAGAACATGCTGCAGAATTAGACAGAAGAAACGGCTAGTCAAAATCAAACATGTACCAACATGTTACACTGGGGACTTATTCCAATTATGCATTCTTACTATTCTATGCAAATATACTTGTACTTTGCTTATACACTCCATATCTTCAAGCAAACATATCTTAAAGAAAACGCATTCTAATAATTTTGTAATTTTATTGAGGATGTTTAATATCATTAGTTAAATGTGCGTTTTACATCCTGGCATGGGTTGGACGACTTGAAGAAATTGACTTCCTAATTAACTTATCTCTAGCCAGGTCTTTATTTACCTCCCCCTTCTCTCTCAGGTATATCTGTATTAATTATACCCATGTCTTTCATGGCTTTCCTCTATGAATTGAACATATTACATCAACTGTTCTCCATCTAGTAATTAATGTTTCATCCATTCTTTCAATTTGGCCATATTTAATCTTCTTTTGAGGTTATCAGATCTAAACTTGTCTTTAAAACTCACATTACACAATCCTTATATCATTCTCATATCATGCAACACATGTCCTCAATCCTCTCTATCCAGGTTTCATTTCCATACATCATCACACTGCATACACATGTCTGATAGACTCTTCCCTTGGTCGCCAGTGGTAATGCTCTGCTGGTTAGTAACTTCCTTGAAATTATTCGATCAATTTCTAACTTCAGCAATTACACTATCACCCGCTCTATCCTGTGTCACCAAGGCAACGAAAATTTTTTGTCAATGTCAAAAACTTTGTCATCCAGAAATGTCCTTGTGCTTTTAATGTTGATTTTTTAGCGATAATGAAATATTTGGTATTAGCGTCTCCTACTTAAGAGATCAAAGAATTAGTTTTCTTTTAAGAAATATCAGGACGTGAACAAATATATATATATAAAAAATTTACTTTTATTTCACTTTTTAAAACAGTACTCTACGTCCATTTGTTTCGCTGCTCTACAGCTCATCAGCATGGATTGAGTGCATTAGATTTCAAACATCGAGCCGTAATACAGTCAAGCTACACTGATGAGTTGTAGAGCACGAAATGTGTATGTAGAGTATTGTTTTAAAAAGTAAAATATGATAATATATATATATATATGCTTACATTTAATACGTTACATAAAGAAAGATTACTAAATGTTACCAGAGGCACTGATTGGCTGAGCTAGATCATGTGTTTAGGAGAGAGGATATGATTGAAATAGTCAGACTTTTGTAGTTGGCGTTAAGCAGTGGTGGCATACTGACACTCTTTAGGTCCACTATCCTCATGAAAAAAATATAAAATAAAAGCAAAATTATTATTAAAAAAACAATTTTATGATTGGTTAATCAGACAAATTTTATGATTGGTTAATCAGGATGAAAAGAAAATTAACACACTTTCTTTATACTGAATATGGCATGGTTTTTGCTACCAATTTTCTTTTCAAGGTGGGGTAGAGGAAGAGGTTTTGCCCCCCCCCCATGTGTTTGGTGAGAAGACAGGAAAAACTTTTTTGCTAAACAACTCTAATGTATTTCAATTTAAAAAGTTAAAATTAAGGGAAAGAGAGTACAAAATGTGAAGGGAAAGAGACAGGAAGTCATTCTTTGTTGAAACATCAAACTTTTTTCATGACTCGCTTGAAATCTTAGCCTTCATGGCAAAATTGACATTTTCAGTTTTAACAAAGAACTGTTATAAAAGAGAAAATAAACTTTTTTCTTAAAAAATGTGGATTTCGATAAAACCAACGCCGATAGCCATTAGTCGCATGCTCTCGTGTAATGAATGAATGCGTGAATGTAGGATTGACATGAAATTCTTAAAGATAAACTAAAATGACCGAAAAATGGGCTGAAATGACTTAAATAAATAAAAAGTAATTGACTTAGAATGACTTTAATGAACTTAAAGATGAATTGAATGACCTTAAGAATGACTTGAATGCTTAAAAAATACCTGGAATCCTTCAAAAAATAACTTGAAGGATCTGGAGAATGGCTTGAATGGCTTTTAGACTGACTGGTTGTAAAGTGGGTGATTATTTTACATTAAATTAATACAGAAAAGTGCTCCCCCACTTTATAGCACAATAAGTACAGCATGTAGTAAGAACAGATGCGACACTTTCATCTTGGCCAAAAGACCAAGAAAAGCTTAAAAAGCTAAGAACAGCATCTATTAACAGACCTTTGATCTTAACCAAAAAGGCCAAGCACAAAAGTGTTACAGACGAACCGACGAACTTATAGAGTCGCTTGCACGCGACTAAAAATTAGAGAACTGACATCCACAAGAGGTTCTAAGATTCAAATGGAAATTTACTTTTTCTGCATCAAAAGGCAGAAAACGCACATTCCTCCAGTCTTGTTTTCCAAGCTCAAAAGTAAAATCGTTAATCCTTAAAATTAACAAATTATATTTTCCCAAACAATTTTTTTGATTTACCAATCAGTCAGGGTAAAAATAAATCAGCACAAATCTTCTAAAACTGAAAATGGGCAGTTCTTTTTTTTTTGTAACTAATTCTCGTTTGGCAGACAACGAAAGATTTGTTTTTCGATGTAGATGATTACAATTACAACACTCTACATCACGTCTTTGAAAACATCTTCCTCAGTTGATGGTGAGCTGATTTGGTTTGGCTCACCACTATTTTGGAGATTATTCAATGGTGGAACATGATACGCATCAGAGAGGGTTTATTGTGTGCGATTAATAAATGGTGCAAGAATATCAACGAGACTGGCACACAAATGGCGGGAAGCAATGAAACTTTCTTCTATTTACTTAATTATTGTTTGTATAGATAAGCTCAGGAATTCTCGTGGGTGAGGGGTGTGTATTTCAACAAACAACATCTTCAAACTATTCCTCAATCATCTTGTAAACACACACACACGCACACACTAGTAGGGTTACTTGGCATTGCTCATGGCAAAAGTGCAACATTTCTACTAAAAATTCTCCCTTTACCTCTCTCTATCCATCTATCTTTCTCTCCTCCCCCCGGTTTCCACTCCATCCTCACTCCTTTCTCCTCCATTCAGTCCATTTTTCTCTACACACACAACTCTACTCTATATAATAGATTTCTCGAGGAATGAGTCAGCATTTTCTTTTCAAAATTCGTACATAATAAAATGTTTGAAAAATTGAAACCTAATCCAGTTGACTCTGAACAAACGAATAATTATTTTTATTTTAGATATTATTCATCCTGGATAATGCTGATCAAGAATATACCAACTTTGTTGTTGCTTGTTTTGTAGTTATTGATTTTTAGCTGGACACACACACAGACAACTACTCTTTATGTAATAGAAAAATATATCATGCATACATAAATCTTAAAATTATGTGTATGTCTGTTATTGAAATGAAATCATTGTTTAAATGTTTAATGTGTGCCCCAGTACGGTCTGGGAAAATTTAAGAAATCAAAACACAAATCTTAGAAAAGACTGAAAAGAATATGAAATACTCTTTTCATTTGTTATGATTGAATTTAATTTTGAAATAAAATAATGTTTCCGACGGTGGGGATACACACCGACTTTTTTGTTGGCCGTAGTGTGTGTGTATTTGAAAAGGTAAATATTTAATTTACAATATAGAAGTTGATCACAATAACCATAAGAAACTTTTTATTTTAAATATAAATTTTGCACTTTAATCTCTTAATCGTTAATATGCTTTTAGCAACAATTGACAAAAAAAAAAAAATGGTATTGTGAGGGATGAACAGTGGTTGTAACCGGATGGAGAAATTCTCCACACTTCAAATGACTTGTTGGAATGGTTGTGGGTATTAAATTTTTACAAAGGATTTCCAACTCTTTTTAACCCTCACTCCTGCATAAAACTAAATAAAGTTCACATTACGACCTCTTATGCATAGCAACTGTGTTTAAAAATTCACAATGATCGGTTAATTAGTTTAGTTAACACAATTATGACAGATTCATGATTCAGGATCTGCAATGTTAAATCTGACAAATCCCAACACATCAGACGATTTGCTGCAAACACTACATTTACCCAGCTTAGAGATTTTATACTTAGGATGAATCAGTTACTCTGGTTACGGTCATGTCGAGTATTCTAGCTGCCGGATAAACTACTGTAGAAACAGTGATGCCTTTAATCGCAGGAAGGTTGGCCGGCCATGGAAAACTTGGAAGCAAACGATTATACAAAACCACATTCAGTGGAATCTGGAAACAGTTAAGCTGTTGAACCGTGGGAAGTGGGAGAGCGAACTTGCATAATATCAGAAAAACATCTGACTCTTGAACAAGGGAAAAGTGACTTTAAATGAATAGAAAAAGAAGATTAAACCCTGTACATACAAATATATCAACACGTACATAACTTTACAGAGATATTTATTCGTAAAACAAAAACAACTTATACTTTATACAGTAGTAGTGACAGTCATTTACATACAAAAAGGGTTCAACTCATGTCATGAATGTCCAATCATCGTTTTATTACTGTTCAATGATATGTGGAACACTTTGGTGATAGTTTCATCAGTAAGAGGCGCACATCAAACCTTAATCACAGCATTTTTATTTTTATCTCAAATCTAATCAAAACAATCGTCAGATTATTTTTGGACTGAAGAGGGCTATCACAGCCAAAATCAAGGCCGAGCCAAAAAAGGATTGTGGTAAAGTTGTTAAGTTTGCATGTTGTATGTATGTAAATGTGCACATTTGGAGTATATCATTCAAAGGCGATAAAACAGACTGTTAGATATTCCATACTGAAACTTGGTGAACAAGTCAAGCATTATGAATTTTTGAAAAATATCTAAATGAAACAAATAGTGATAGCAGTTGTGACCCAATGGGTCATAACTATGTTTAGTATTCAAATGTAAATACAGGGAGAAATGAAACATGTGAGGAGACAATGGCAAAAAGTGCTGAAATCGAGATGGATTTCCCAGCCTGAGGGGACTATGGCTTCCCGTGTGTGTGTGTGTGTGTGTGTGTGTGTGTGTCTGTGTGTGTGTGTGTCTGTGTGTGTCTGTGTGTGTGTGTGTGTGTGTGTGTCTGTAGCGGCAGTACAAAATTCTTTCCCTCAACAATTCTAATCAATATAAACTAGGAAAATCAAAATTAAGAGTAAGACACTGAATGTCCATATGAGTTAAAGGAGACAGGAAGTCATTCTTTGCGAAAACAAAAATCATCTAACTCTGATATCACCATCATGAATTGTTTAAAGTCTTATGCATCAGTTTTCAAAGAGAACTGTCATAAAAAGGAAAAAAGCAAAACAGGTCAAAAAAGGAAGAGGAGAGAGAAAAAATAGGAAAAGAGAAAGCAAGATACAGCGAAAAAGAGGAACAAAAAATAAAATCCAGCCAAATAGTGACGGAAAAAATAAGTAGTTAAAGCTTTAGTGAATTGGTAAAAATCAACTTTTTCTTATTTAAAAAAAAAAAAAAAAGAAAAAAAAAGAAGAAAAAGAAAAAAAATGGATTTCGATCCAAAAAAGCAAAGAGGTCATACCCATAGATAGATCTAGAAACTTAAGTGGAAATCCGCTTTTTCTGGATTAAAAAAAGCAAAATTCCGCTGAACTACTTAAAAACTCACATTCGTGAAACATGTCTTTTGTGTAAATATCAAGTAAATTTACACAAATGAAAAACAAAATCTAATCAAAGCTTTAAAAAATGTATTCTTTATCCAAACTTAAAGTGACTGATAAGTACGGTGCCGTGGAAATTGCAGGAAGATGAATGGGAAAGAGTACTTATCCCAGACAATGAAGCTAATGAAGAAATCAGTAGCATGTGCGTGTGGGTGGGTGGGGGGCTTAGAGGCAGTAAATACACACGAACAAGTAATGCATCAACTTTGGAGATTGGCTTCTTAGAACATAGCAAAGAAATAGTAAAAATGCACTTTTGATAAGATATGCATTCGTATAAATTTTTTTTTCTATGTTTTTTCTTTCTATGTTTTTTTTTCTATGTTTTTTCTTTCTATGTTATAATGTATAAGATTTTTTTCTATGTTATAAAAACTGAAAATTTTTTTTTCTATGTTATAAAAACTGAAAAATTTTTTTTCTATGTTATAAAAACTGAAAATTTTTTTTTCTATGTTATAAAAACTGAAAATTTTTTTTTCTATGTTATAAAAACTGAAAATCTCAATCTGAGTCAATTACAAATGAATAGTTTTTTTATACTTTTTTTTTGTTTAAAGTTTTAATTTAATAATTATGTTGATTCACCTCGAGGACAGACTTTGATAAAAATTGTGTAAAGGCGATAAAAGTTTATTTTTTTTTTCCTAAAAGATTATGGCATGCACATTTTGGAGTGGAAATCAATTTAATATTACATGTGCGAAATTTGAAGAAAAACATTTTAAATAAGTAAAAATGCTAGTATTTTTACAATGACATTTCATGCTGCCATATTAGTATAAACATGTCCTTGCGCATGCACTATGCCAGCTGTGATCGTCCCACATGTTGTACCAGTCCGAAGTTGTCTGACACAGTCTACGCTGAAACAAAGGTATTCTCTCTCCAAAACAAAAACAAAAAAAAGAAGCCCCGTTTATGAAGAACAAATGTTCATTTCTAGGTTACAAATGGTAATCGCTTTCCTAAAGTTGAATGGCAGACTTGCAGAATTAGATGTTTGCTTGACCAAATCGAAATAAACAAGTTAAACTAACACAGTCCATCAACCAAGAAATTCAAAGGACCCAACTTGCCTAGAGATGTACACTGGCTTAACTACTCGGAAATTCTCAACAGAAAAAAATAAACTGCCTGCATCAAAGATTCAGCTCTAGATTCCCTCTTACTCCTTCTCCGGAAGGCTGGCTACGATCCACTCCCTTTCCTATCTCCTGGAATCTTTTCATTCCCGACTGATTCTGGCCGTTTGTTAGTGGTTACAATTCATCTGCCCAGAAGTTGACCATTCAAGATATCCACCAAAGATAACACATAGACGGTCTCCATTCATGGTGGCTTATTTGCAGATAATCTATACACAGTGCTTTTCTCACAAAAACTGATCAAAGAAAATATCTCTTCAGTGGTCAGAGATATTTTGCGTTTTTTTTGTGCCCCCCCATCACGACAACATCTGCAATTCATATGCACCAGCAAAACATGCTATGCAGTACTTATTTACATTAGAAATGCTATTATATTTACACATTTAAAAAGAGTTTTTTTTTTATATTTATACATTTTCATGTGCAATATTAAATTGATTTAACTTTGAAATGTTCATCATGTCATAATCTTAAACAATAAAACAATTATCGCCTATACACAATTTTTGCTTTTTTGAAGAATCTGTCCCCAACGTGAATTGCCATGATTGCCATAATTTTTTATAAGTCAAGACAGAGAATCAGAGCCTAAAATTGAAGCTCTACCAGAACATTGTTGTGAAAACCATCACTGTATTCAACTGAGAGTGCTTACCGATAACTAGGAAGGCGGAGCCAATATTCATCGTTATGGAAACTAAAATGCTCTGCTGGATGTCTGGAATTACACTGCTCGACCACATCTGCAATGTGGACATCTGAAGGTACTATGGTATCGCACCGATTGAGAACTTAGATGGTTGGAACATGTGTTGAGGGCCACAACCACAAAACTTGTTTTCACATTAGAAGTTGCTGGGAAGCGATCAAGAGGAATACCTATGATAAGATGGGCAAATATGTTGCACAAAGACCTTTGTAAAACTGGCATTCACCTGATTGTGTTAGGTGAAGACAAAAATCCATCATTGCAGACGTTGCTGTGGCTCAGGATTAACGCATAAGAAAAAGAGTAAGTAATTTAGGCCGGAGTAAAAACTTAAAATTGTGTAAATCAAACTAAATCAGAATACTGTTTGTATGTCAGTACCCATGGGATACTGAACAAAACCTATGGAAAATCATTGATCAGACTAACTTAAATTTCAACAGACAAATGGACAAATGAACACGATTCCATATATAAATCGGTGGATGATTTTGAAATAGGTGGTTGAGTAGTCTATAACAAATATCATCAAAGTAACAAAACTTGTAGACAACATCGATAGCTTTGCCATCCAGATGTGCGCAGAACAGAAGACTTTGTTAGTATGACCACATTGAAACAATGCATGACAAGTTTTTGGTTAGTAAATCTACAAGGATTGAGGTAATTGTCAACAAGGAAAAGCCAAAGAAAACATGGGAGTAAGTGATAAAGATGAACTTGAGAGAAAGAGGAATAAATAAAAACCTGGCCAGAGATAGGTGAGTTTGAAGTCAATTTTCACAAACCTTCCAGCACATGCTAACATGTAAAATGGACGTTCAAATGATGCTGCTGCTACTGAAGAATCCTTATGTGCAAATAGAATACTTACTGTACTCCATAGAGTACATCTGTGCACATGATTGCAGACTGGCACTCCACCCCCAAAGATTGCAGCTGTATCTACTATTACTAAAAAACCATCTGTACAAAAAAAAAAAAGCGATTTCCTATGAAATGCTTCTTATATGCTATCGCCCCTTCCCTCCCTCAGCTGTGTTCCTAAAACAGCTGTTTCAACTGATTCTTGTTTCATCCGGGAGGGCCCTACGATTGGGAGCGAGGGCGGATGGGAAATGATGGCATATTTATAAAAACGATGACTGCGCAAATATTCTCTCCTCAGAAAGAGAAATATCGCCTACAAAGTGGGAGAGAAAATCAGAAACAAATTCTTCTACCGATTTACAGGTAAAATGAGAAGAGGATGGAAAGAAAGAGAAGAAGATAAAAAGAAAGAAAGAAGAAAGGTTGGAAAGAGAGAGGAGGAGAAAATAGAGAGAAAGAAAGAGAAGAGGATGGAGAGAGGAGGAAAGGATGAAAAGAGGAGGAGGAGAGGAAAGAAAGCAAGAAAGAGAGGGAGAAGAAAGAAAGAGGAGAGGGGAGAAAAAGAAAGAGGGGAGAGAAAGAGAGAGGGGAGAGACAGAAAGAAAGAGAGAGGGGAGAGGAAGAAAAAGAGAGGGGGAGAGGAAGAAAGAGAGGATAAAAAGCGAGAGGAGGTGGAGGATAGAAAGAGGAGGAGGATAGAAAGAGAGGGGTTGGTAGAGAGGGAGAGGAGAAAAGAAAGAAAGGAAGACAAACACAAAGCATTTGTTCATGCATATATAAAACGTCTCTTATAAATATTCAACTCAACATGTCTTTCATTACGATCAAACCGTTTGATTTATGTGATTTATATTCCATGCACACACCCTCCTCCTCCTGCTCGGATAAAGTGCAGTGACACTTGTTGGTGCAATCTGTTACCTTTTTACCTTCCACTCCCGCCCCCTCACTCTGGTCTTAATACATTTTAAAATGTTACAACCGTTCATCAAGGCCTTCTGTAAATATCATTTCAAATAGTGTTTTGAAATGCCAAGCCAAACACTGTTTTAAGAGAAGCTCTGTCAAATAAGATTGGTTAAAAGGTTTTGTTCAATATTTAACAGTTTTTTTAAAAGAATATTTGGCAAAAAAACGCACGCACACACACATATATATATATATATAACACCTGGTAAAATGAATTGCTTACGAAAGACTCAATGTAGTTTAATTGCCATCAATATGTTCATAACATATATATGCGTACACACACACGCAGGGTATCCCAAAATCATCTATTTTGAAATAAAAATTAGCATCAAAATAGATGGTTATTCTTGAGACACCCTGTATATAAGAAAGCGAAACGTATAAACATATTTTCATACTTTACTAAGCTCTACTCACGTATTGAGCACTGTTGAAGTAAATACTGATAATCTATACATATGTTGCCTTACCATAGTATCTGTGTGTATACATGAAATAAAATTACAGATCAGAGTTATACCATATTATGATTTCATGTCAAATTCGGAGCAAAAGAAATCTTACATGGTTTCTAGAAAAAATTTTGAGCATACATGAACAAAATCCAAATCATCATATGAACATTTTCATGTCTTCAGAGATGAAAAGTACACAACGTCAACGACGATAAAAAAAAATTGACACAAGCAAAAAACTTGCAACTAAAAAAATTGTAAGTCAAATATCCAGAAAATATTTGGGTGTATATTAAAAAGAGATCCCGAAAAAAAAGCCCTTCAGTAAACTCATTCGAAATAATAAAGTAAAAACAAAGAAAAAAATGAAAAAAACAAAAAACAACAACAAAAAACAAAAAAGAAATTGACATAAATTCTGTAATGCCAAAAGTTCCTTCCATGAACTGTGACATATCTTAAGACATGTTGCTGGGATATCTCTTTACTTTTTTTTTTAGATTATTATTATATAGAAATGTTATAATTATTTGTAGTTCTGATTAAAGAACTGGAATACCTGTCCAGGTAAAATTAATTCTTCAACCAGAACAGTTTTGTTCGCTTACAACAAATAAAATCAATAGAGAATAACTAACTTATATGTATAGAATCCTTATTCTAATTTTGATCCAAATCCATTACAATATTTTAATTCTAAAAAAATATCTCAAATATCTTAAGCTTAAGGAGTCTTAATGAAAATGCAACTTTTGCTTAATTGTTATTTAATAAATATGAATCAAATTTAATGTAAATTTGAAATATTTGCATTTAATTTAAATCTGAAATATTTGCATGTTCAAATGAGAGATTATATTTCCTACTCCAAAGAAACTGAAATTATAGGAATATTTATTATCATAAAAATTTTAGAAAATGTTTAATTTTTGTTTCCACTCATGCCAAATCACATAAAAGCACGAAAATATTGTCAAACAAGACAACCCTAACTCATGACTAATCATACAATTGCGACATGATCGTTAAATGGCAGGATTGTTTTGCTTTCTTCGATTTTGTTCGTATTAACAAAGCAGGCAGTAACCCCCCCCCCCCCCAAAAAAAAAAATCCTGACGCAATTGTTAAAGTAACAGAAAGCAAAAAGAACATAACAAGATATGTCAGGTGAAAAAACAAATCGGAACAAAATAGCTCATTAAAAAACGATGTTTTTTTTTTTTTTTCACTGTATTTGGTGGCGAATCCTTCTACAACAGACAAGGTGAACCCTTGTCTGTGAAGTCTGAGTGTCAAAGCAAATTCATTCTTTTAGGATTCCGATAAGGAATGAGATTGTTTAACATTTTAGCAATCAGAACCAAAATCACTAGCAATCATCTGGCACAACTTGGCTAGTGTTTGTAGCCGATCGAAGATGTCCTCAACATTCAGTCTGAAAGGAATTGGCCATTGCATTTTCTTATAGCCCTTCTCTATTCAACTAATGTATGATTTTTTTAATCTTAGGAGGTCAAACCATCCAAGCTTTACCTTTTTTTTTTTTGAAAGGAATTAGGTTATTGCTAATTGCATAAAGTGGTTCAACTGCTGAATGCCGACATGACTGCTTGAGCATTTTTTTGTAGGCTGGAACACCTTAATCCTAGTTCGCTGGCTTTTCAAAAGCACGCTTGGCCATGAAGAAAATATGTATCGCCTGAGTTAGACTCCGCAGTTCCGTTGCTCATGTCTAATGGTCTTGTTACATTGTGTATACGAATATGTTCCATAACGACGTCCACGTTGAATAGTGAGGTTTATATTTTATCTGTATATGTATGTGTAAATGCGTGTATGTATATAAGTTGTATCATTTAGTTGATAATCTAGTGTGTATATTTTAACATTTATGCAACAGTTCTAACAGGAAACGATTGACGTGGACGTATCGAAACAGTGGTAGACAAACAGTTCTTTTTAACAGATGTAAATAACACAACACATACCTGAATTATTTACAGACTTCGTGGCTTGGTGGAGGATGCCCTTTTCTCTTCCCTGCAACCTCTCTCCCACAGAAGAGACATTGCGAGCCTGTCTCTGTTTTATCGTTATTTCCATGGCAAGTGCTCGTTTGAGCTCCATTCTTTGGTCCCCCCTCGCCAATCTTTCATGAAAAACACCAGACTAGCTGAAGCCACTATCAATAATTTTCCCCACTCTTTATCCGTGCCTAAATCAAAACATAGATTCCATGAACAAAGCTTCTTTCTTAGAATTGCATGGCTGTGGAACTCTCTGCCGCTTACCTGTTTCCTCCCCGAATTCAAATTGGATGTCTTCAAGTCCAACACAAATTCCTGATGAACCGCCCCCTTAAGTAATGACACCTTATCAAATCCCCAATACTAACTATTACTACGATACTATCCCATTGATTACTGTACACACAATAACCCTTATCCCCGAGTGGCTCCTGGGCCTTGATAAGTGGTGACCCTCATGTAAAAAAAAAAAAAAAACATTTTCATGATCCGGTCGGCATCTTCAGAGATGACACGTTTTTACATCTTGGCTGCCTGAGATGATGCCACTCCCTGTATCATGGAGTGACCAACTCCCCTTTTAGAGTCGTCCGTTCTCTCTGATGTCCAGTTAACGACGGCCTAGAATCTCCCCAAATCTACATCTCATTACGTGTCTCATTACGTGTCTCAGATCAACAGCTGATGTAATCCCAATCTAGTTATTTGTTTATGCAAACCAAAAATCATGTTTACATCTATTTTCTATTTTCACATTCCTTTTGCGACATTATTATATGTCAGTCATTTTTTCCCAATTTAATTGTTTATTTTTTTAATCATAATTGATTCAGCGACCCGCCGTCACTCGAATAATAATAATAATATGATGTTAAATTTGAACTCAACCTCAGATCAAAAGTCTCAAACTCAAATCCAACTGTTCTCTTCTTCTCTACACTTTCCACACTGACGCCCAAAATAAAGAAGACGGCTCTTTTATAGAGAGACCCAACCACAACTCATTTGCATACCCCCCCCTCTCGTCACATCACGTAATTTTCAGTCCATAAATACCAGGGGGCGGCCATTTTTATTTTCTCTTTTTTTTCTTTCCTAACACGAGCCACACGATGCATGAGGTAAGTTTCTTTACTTTTAACCACATAATAATATTTTGACCCTTGGCCCTCCTTGCTACAGTTAACAC
This sequence comes from Euprymna scolopes, assembly GCF_053919585.1. Classification (NCBI taxonomy): domain Eukaryota; kingdom Metazoa; phylum Mollusca; class Cephalopoda; order Sepiida; family Sepiolidae; genus Euprymna; species Euprymna scolopes. The sequence goes on from NC_136520.1 coordinate 25,792,220, forward strand.
AGATACTACGCTATGATCACAGCCCAAAGGGTCACAACATTACAGTCTTCCTCAAGGCCAAAATTAGCCAACCAATCTTGGATGCCACAAATTTATAGAAAATTTGAAACTGTGGAGCTTGAAATACAAATACTAGAGTTATTCATGAAATTTTGAAAGCTCTGATAGAGCTCAGAAATACATTTTGACTAAATATATACAGAGTGTGTCTGGTGTTTGAGAACATCACTTGTTTCACCAATTCTTTTCTTATATTAACTTTTTATTTAAAAGACAGTCAACCATGGGAAGTAATAAACTAACACAGGAAATGAAAAGACATCTTGTAATAGTTGGTAGAACACAGCAATTTGCAAATTGCACAATTTCTTAAAGTTGCCCGATCTTTTGTTTTTAAAATTTACAAAGAGTTAGAAGATAATGATGGCCAAATTTCTGTTGTTGTTAAACGTAAAACATACCAGCAATGCTTTGACAGCATTGGAACACACAAATTTATTGAATAAATTCAGAATATCATTGATGGGAGCCTCCAGAAGTCAATGAGGTCAATTGCAAAAGATCTCAGTATCTCCAAAGCCACAATTCGAAGGACTGTCCATGAGAATCTTCCATACAAGTCCTATGTGATCAAATCCAGTTTATATCCGATTCCACCAAAGTAATTCGTTTAGTGAGATCCAAGAGACTTTTAAACAAACTGAAACATTCTGCTGAACAAGACATCTTTTTTTGTTTTTTGTTTTCAAATGAAAAGAACTTTGACCAACTTGTGTCGCCTCCAATCTCTCCAGACCATAATCCGTTGGATTATTTCATGTGGGGTGTCGTTGAGATAGATGTTAATAAACATCCTCACAACGCCAAAGATTGTCTGAAAGCATCCATAGTCAGATTAATGGGCAATATTGATGAGGATTATTTTATATGCGTCCGCCAAAGGTCTTGAATAGAAGCTGTCATTGAAGCATTGTAAGATTTCATCGAATGAATTAAGAGAATCGCTTATCTACCAACGTCGTTTCGTTTAATTACAGATGTGTTGTATTTTTTTAACCTTAAAAATTTAATAAATGTTCTCAAACACAGGACGCATCCTTTTTCGCCCGTAATTCTTCACGCAATGATTCCATTTCTCATCATCCTCCCTTTGTCATTCATCTTTCATCTAGAACTAAAACCATTACGTTTCTGAATTTTTGAGATGAGGATTGATTATTCATATTATTTGGATTCTTCGGACTACTGTTCTCATCTTACATGTTATTTGCACAACATTTCAGTCAAACCTCATCTTCTTCAGGTGTATCTTGTCGAATTTTGGAAACTTTCTGTTTCACTTGAGAATCTGCACGGAATTTCAAACAAAAGCCTTTATTTAATCCACGGGTAGCATGTTCTCGTTCAATCAGCCATGACTAGGTAGGAATCATAAGTAATTTCAATTATATTTTGAGAATCGTCCAAACTGAGAATTGAACCTTCAATCTGTAAAAGAGTGTAATCTACAACTGAATTTTACCAAGTACTTTATCCACTATGCCATGAGTAAATCCATTTGTAAGTGACACTTTTCTGTGGGTTGGAAGTTCAATCCTCAGTGTGGACAACATGGCAAATACAATTGTGAATTGTTTCGGATTTCTATCCAGCCATGGCTGATGAAATGAGAGCATGCTACTCCCAGGGATTAAATAAAGCGTTCTATTTGAAATTTCATACAGATTCTAGAGTTTGACAGAAAGATTCCAGAGTTTGACAAGATACATCTGAAGAAGGTGGAAAGTTAGATCGACCGAAATGTGCAAATAACACTCAAGATGAGAACAGTATTCCAAAGAATTGAAATAATACGAATAATGAATCATTTCAAAAATTCAAAAACTTTTCTAATCAACTATCTTCAGATTAAGAGAATAATCACGAATAAAGTTGTCAACTGTAAAGGTAGAGAAAAATGGTTTTGATTTCCTCAAATACTTTACTCTCAGAATACAATGATATTAAAACATATTTCTCTTATAAAAGGTTGAACTGAATTTCAAATGAAAGCTTTTATTTAATCCAATTTGCTCTCACTCCATCAGCCTAGGTGGAAGTTTTCAGTAATTTGTAATTGTATTCTTTGTATCGACTGCACTGAGGATTGAACTTTCAATCTTTTAACTGTTACACCAATGGCTAAGTGCTAAGTAATAATCAGTTCCAAGTGACAGTCTTCTGGAGGTTGAAGGTTTAATCCTTACTATGTGTGATACTAAGAATGCGGATGTGTGGATTAAATAAAAAGTTCCATTCAAAATTCTGTATAGATTTCAAAAGCAAAGAAGTTTGAGGAAGAAAACAATTAGATTAGAAAATCTTTCAAGGTATCTCGGAATCTCTATAGGAAAGAAGGTAGGATTTTACTGCGAATTGAGTGAATCAAAGTTGATGGTGGTACAAACATAGTAAGTTCATAAATCCATCACAGCAGATGTATATTAGTGCGATATAAATTTGATTTCTTTGCTTATATAATGTTATTGTCATGGCGACATGCAATGCATTTTTTATTACGTTATTGTTGAGATTCTTATAAAATATTTATTGAAATTTAATCAGTCATGTATATAAAAAAGAAAAAACATATTTTTATGACCTAAAAAACTTACTTTCAATGAATCTACATAAAAAGGGTTTCATTCAATGTGATATCTATACCAAGATGTCTGTTCACAGTACACTTGGACTTTAGTTCAATGTAATGTGAACAGATATCTTGCTGCTCAACTCCCTACATAGTATCCCTGCAACACATGTCCCTGATAGTAGCCCCTACATCAAAGTAGCACTGTGCCTTGTTTTGAGTGAAAATATATATATAAATTATATTAGAGAGAGATATTTTCCACAATCAAAATCAGCTTCCACTAATAATCTAGCATATAAAGTAATTCTGCCGGATTTTCAAAGTCAGAATCAGAAATTTTGTAAGTTGCTGCTTCAGATAACATCACATGCTATCCCTTTCTACACCCGGATAACTTGTATAGCAGCAGATTTCACTGCAGTCGGACAAAAGAGGACTGGCTGAGAGCATTCAAATCCTAAAACTGAAAAAGATCCGATTGACTGCTAAAGCAATGAATGCAACTCCTTTGCACTCCCGCAGTCCTGCTTTTGACAACCTGCACACATCGCATGAAATTCCTGTGGACACCCGCCTTGATTAGATTAGATAGTTTAAAATGCGATCTATGTAATAATACTAAGTATACATGCTAATTCTATTTCTACTTAGTAATCGGCCTTGCCCAAGTTTATATAATTATCCGAAACGAAAATAAATAAATGTAACTACCATCATTATTTTTAAACAGCATGGTGAGGTGGGGTGGGTAGAAGTAGAGGCAGGTGAAAGAAAAACATTAGAAGATATTAAATTATTTCAAAGGCTGCAAGAGTTGGTCAATAAAAAAGAGAGCGAAAAAGAGGAAAGGATAGAGAGAGAGAGAGGGAGAGGGAAAAGAGAGAGAGTATAGAGAGAAGAGGAAAAAGGAAGTAAGAGAGGAGGGGGAAAAAGAAGGGGAGAGAAAGAAAAGAGAGATAAGAGGGGATGGAAAGAGAAGAGGGATAAACAGGGGAGGGAGAGAGGAGAGGGATAAACAGGGGAGGGAGAGAGGAGAGGGATAAACAGGAGAGGGAGAGAGGAGAGGGATAAACAGGGGAGGGAGAGAGGAGAGGGATAAACAGGGGAGGGAGAGAGGAGAGGGATAAACAGGAGAGGGAGAGAGGAGAGGGATAAACAGGGGAGGGAGAGAGGAGAGGGATAAACAGGGGAGGGAGAGAGGAGAGGGATAAACAGGGGAGGGAGAGAGGAGAGGGATAAACAGGGGAGGGAGAGAGGAGAAGGATAAACAGGGGAGGGAGAGAGGAGAGGGATAAACAGGGGAGGGAGAGAGGAGAGGGATAAACAGGGGAGGGAGAGAGGAGAGGGATAAACAGGGGAGGGAGAGAGGAGAGAGAACGGGAGAGACAGGGGAAAGGAAAAGGGAAAGAGAGAGGAGAGAGGAGAGGGAAAGGGAAAGAGAGAGGAGAGGGAAAGGGAAAGAGAGAGGAGAGGGAAAGGGAAGGAGAGAGGAGAGGGAAAGGGAAGGAGAGAGGAGAGGGAAAGGGAAGGAGAGAGGAGAGGGAAAAGGAAGAAGAGGGGGAGAGGGAAGGAGAGAGGAGAGGGAAAGGGAGGTGGAGAGGGAAAGGGAGGTGGAGAGGGAAAGGGAGGTGGAGAGGGAAAGGGAGGTGGAGAGGGAAAGGGAGGTGGAGAGGGAAAGGGAGGTGGAGAGGAGAGGGAGGTGGAGAGGAGAGGGAGGTGGAGAGGAGAGGGAGGTGGAGAGGAGAGGAGATGATTGAGAGAGAGAGAGAGAGAGGGGAAGGAATGGATTCCTGATTTTGATTAATCGTGCTATTACTATATATATACTAACAGGACCCGTGTACCGACATTGCCCATTGGAATTATGCTCCCTACCCCACCTGTAAAAACAAACAAACTACGGTTGTTAGTGGGATCCACAGCTGGACCAGTAAACTAGCGACCAGTGGAACCCGTGGCTAAATGTACCGTGCTGAAGTAACAACATTAGTATCTATGCATTGTTAACATGAGGATTTGATTGTATGTTGTGATTTTCTGCGCTTTCATCTAACGTGTCAAATAAAAGTAGGGTTGTGTGGCTTATCAGATAGCAGTTGTTACTATTCGCTTGTAGTCTATAATAAAAATAAAAGAATGAACTAAAAATTAATTATAACCAGAGGGAACATTGTGTCACGAGGAAAAGAAATAACCAAAAAACACTGCAGCAGACCTAAACAATGATTCCTGTAGCTTCAAAATTTTTCTTTTTAACTTTATCATAATTTTTTCCGGCTATCAAGTACTAACTAAATTTTCAGATTAAAAAAGAAATTTAGGTAGTATTTTTAATGACTGTAATATTCGGGGGATCAATTTGTAATGATAACGTTCTAATAAATGGAATGCACAATTTTTTTGCCACGTAGTTGTTAATGCTGCCCCTAGCTATTAAATGCTTCCCTTTTCTATTGGTAAGGTGTATACAATTTTTTCCAAGGTATTTTGCTCATGTGAAAGCTAAATTTACAATCTATGATAAGCGCCATAAAAATTTTGGAAAAATTGAAAAGGTAAAATCTAAATGCTAGTGGCAGCTTTAACAAGAGTGCCTAAAAAACTGATAAATTTCATATACATTTATATATTGAAGAGTTTAGCTTCCAAATTATTCCAAATAATAGTCTTTTTTTTATTCAACCCCCATCCCAAAAAAAACCAAAAAACTTCTGTACGTTGTTTGACTGGCTGTCAGAAAGCATAATGTTATTGCATAAAAACTATTTGTCGGTGACAATTTTACATGCGATATTCATTGTCATAATATGGGGAAACCTATAAATATCGGCAAATCGCATGGAAAAGATAAAATAATTAACAAATAAATTTCTGTACCTATGCATTAAACGAACTTGACACGAAATAATGTTTCTTAGTGATGTCATATTTTAATGTTAATAACTGTTTCTTTATAAAGCGAAGAACTGGATTCTGGAATATGAAAATTTTTTAGAGCTCAGCCAATCAGAATGGATGGACAAGTGAGCCTTTATTATTTATTAATTGGAAAGATTATGTTAGGTCTATGTATGTATGAGCCAGTTATGGTCGGTGTAATCACAGAATCTGTAGAACATATAGAATTCGTCTCCAGTGACAACTAGTAGCAGTGGTAGGACTAAATATTTAGAGATAAAAGTAGGGACTCTTTCCTTTAATGATGCTGCGGTTGTGATGGTGTTGCTCGTAGGATGTGATGTAGCGTTTTATTATAACGGCTGAATGTGTATAAAAAATGGTGTTTGAATGCTACATTGATGTATTGAATTTGTATGTGGCATCTCTTGTTGCAAACCTACAATATTTTGGTCCAGAGGGGAATTTCTGCAGTCATTCTATTATATATGGAGATATGGTAGCTGCCTTCAATCTTGACAGACTATGGATATCCACTGTAAGGTTGCCTGCGCATGGTATTTTTGTGGCAAGAGTTGTGCAATCTCCAACCACACTTCTGGGTTGGCGTTGTTAAATACCAGTGGCAAGAGGAGGTTCAGAACTGGAAACAATGCCGAGATAAGCGGAGAGCACATACAGTGCTTAGAATTCCCAAATAGTCATCTATCTGGTACTAGCCAAGCTTAGCATTGCTTAACTTCGGTGATCTGATGAGAACCAGTGTGTCACCATGATTATGCTGTATATATATATATATATATATATATATATATATATATATACAGACGGGGAAAAAGAATTTAATTACCCAAATAGGACAATTTTGCACCATCCTTATGTCCTCTTACAAAGATAAAGATTAACATATGATGCTACCAAACCTTATGTCTAGAATTCTTATTCCAATTTTGATCAAAATCAATTACAAAACTTTAATTCTTAAAAGCGTTTAAAATTTTAGGCTTAAACTTAAAAGTTTAAAAAGAAGTTGAAATCTTGGGAACTTTGCTTAATTGATATAAAATCTTGGGAACTTTGCTTGATTGATATAAAATCTTGGGAACTTTGCTTGATTGATATAAAATCTTGGGAACTTTGCTTGATTGATATAAAATCTTGGGAACTTTGCTTGATTGATATAAAATGGCAATGGATGAAAATACAAATCTGAAATATTTAAACTTTCAAATGGGAAGTTATGTCTAGATTATGAATCGTAAAGTTATGTCTAGATTATGAATCGTAAAGTTATGTCTAGATTATGAATCGTAAAGTTATGTCTAGATTATGAATCGTAAAGTTATGTCTAGATTATGAATCGTAAAATCCTTTAAAATATTCCAAACAAACTAAAATTTTCAGTAATATTCATTAATTGATGTTTAATACCTATTGCTAAAATTTCATAAAAATTGCAGATATTTGAATTTTCAAAAAAGTTTTTTGCCTCCTTCGTTGAATAAAGCTAAATTAAATTAAATATAGCCTACATTATCCACTTTTACACCAAGCAGCTGTGTTCCAAAATTCATGATTGGTTAACTAGTTTAGGAGTGAATCCTATACATACCATATATAAACACACACATTATGTGTGTGTGTGTGTGTGTGATTATTTTAGTGACTATTATGACAGTTATTCAATACGAAAGAAAAATAATTTTATATTTTCAGTCTGAGCAAATAAAACCATTTTCCTTTCATTTTGTCTTTGTGTATCTTTTGACCTGGTTTTATGAAAGAATAACAAGCCAAATATGTTGGGCAAAAGCCAAAATTATGGCCCACCGATTTCTTGGAGAATCTCTGCTTAGCCAAGAATGTCAGCCACAGTGGTTTACAGTGTGTTCCATCTATGAAGCCATTCATAGTTTAACTTATATTTTAGTCAGTTTTCTTCCTTCCAGATTCCAAGATAAGGGCAATAATAAAAGACAATAAAACATCTGCTAGGAAAGCAGTTTTATAGATATCAAAAGGAATCAAACAACTATATATATATATATATACACATACACACACATATACATACACACACATATATACATATTTTTTTTTCCACAGTGATCACCACTTATCAAGGCCCGGAAGCCACTCAGGGATAAGGGTTATTGCAAGTACATTACGTTAGTGTGGAGATTTGATGAAGTGTTTACTTAAGGGGGCGGTTCATTAGGAATTTGTTAACGTTGGACTTGAACACATCCAAGTTGTAGTCCAGTGGGAAGCAGGCAGACGGAACAGAGTTCCACAGGCGTGCAGTTCTAAGAAAGAAGCTTTGTTCATGGAATCCGCGTTTTGATTTAGGCACAGATAAAGAGTGGAGGAAACTTTTGACAGTGGATTCAGCTAGCCGGGTGTTTTTCGTGAAAGATTGGCGAGGGGGGACCAGAGATTGTTTAACAAATACACACACACATATATATACATAGACGCACACACACACACACATATACATAGTTGAAAAGCTATAATAAACATCCATATGAATGCTTTGACCTTAATTACTGATTTCAAAAGGCAAAGAATTAAAAGATACATCTGCCTTACTTTTAATGCTAGGTTTATTTATGGTGTCTTTTACATATATTAAAAACCCTTCCCAATACTTTTGCTGATGAGGAAACTTTGTTTTTTTTTTTAAATACTATATGCAAAAATTATTGTCCGTGGCTTAATGTCTACCACAATAAAAACATTGTTTTCCGAAACGATCGTACAAATTATTGACTTTGTTGTTGTTCCTTCTTATGAAATGGATTTTTAATTTAATTCTAATTTGAATTCTAAATTATCAATCACATTACAGAATATATATATATATATATATATATATATATATATATATATATATATATATATATATATATATATAGAATCCACTATTTAGGAAACAATGTGGTGTTGAAATTCAAAACCTGATTAAAATACCAGACAAGTGCAGAATTTACTTTTTGAGGGACATTCATGACCAGAAAATTTCATAACTGTTGCAGATATTGACGGTGTGAGATTCTAAGAAAGTAACCCCTGTTCTAGACATACATCAAGAGCAGAGATGTGTCATTTTTACTATGTAAAAAAAAATAAATTATAAATTCTGTAACATAAAAGGTTCTCATTTTAATGATACCACTCCCATCTTTGTAGTTCTTCAACTTTTTGAGTTAAAATAAAAGTGGTGGCTTTACTTTTGTAACAAGCCTCGTATTTATATAAGGTTTATTTATAAGGTTTTTATATTTATATAAGGTTTATTTATAAGGTTTTTATATTTATATAAGGTTTATTTATAAGGTTTTTATATTTATATAAGGTTTATTTATAAGGTTTTTATATTTATATAAGGTTAGTGGAAGATTACCCCAACAGAGTGCTCGATTATTAAGAAAATTATTTTAAATAGAAGCATAATATTTATTCATATAATAGCAAGCCACCTGGTGTTGTCCAGTCATAAGATACGCTTAAATATGATATTTTAATTCATGCAGATTACATATTTATTATTTTAGAGGTAATTCTGTATTGATTTTTATATTGAACCTAATATATAGTAGTGAGATCCAAAGTAAAACAATATACAAGTGTTAAAAAGTTTGTCAGGTGGATGGTGAGATAACACAAAGAATAGAGACAATGGTTGAAAATGGTCAGAATTTTCGGCGCTAAAGCGAAACATGGTTCAAAATAAAAAAGAAAACTTATGAATATACTTATATCAACGAAAAATATTGATGTACGTGAAAAATTATGTAAAATAAGTGAATAGAATTTTAATAAAATAAAATTTATTTACTATTTGGAGGCCACACAACCGATAGCGTGTTGTCTTTATTTTAGAAAAAAGGAGAGGATCTTTACAACATGCTGGCCCGATACAAATGTTGTTTAGTGCTTGTAGACTCTGGATCGATTTTATGTGTTATTAAAATTCAACTTGATAATTTCCCACAATTTTGGTGTACACTAATATTTTTCACTGATAAGTAAATATATAAGTTTTCCTATTTTATTTTGGACTGACATTTTTTTGAGCCCCAATAAAAATAAGTACTGAATTTTTTTATTTAAGAGGACAGTTCGAATTTGTTAACATTGGACTTGAAAGCGATCATGTTGTAGTGTGCTGAAAAGCAATCCCGTGGCATTGTGTTCCATAGAAGGATAGTTCTTTAAAAGAAACTTTCCTCATAAAACTTGATCCAAACTTGATCGAAAACATAACCTACCTAACAAAGGGCAATAAAAACAATTCACTATAAAAAACAAAAGCAATTATCACCCCCCCCAAATAAAATACATAAATTAAACGTCTAACTTTCGATCAATGTAAATCCCTAATAATTTGAAATTACAAAAAAATGTATGTACCATTGGCTCATCAAAGCCAAAAGTGATAAGGGTTAAGGAAATTATCAGTAGGATGATGAATTATAATAAGAGACGGTTGAAAACCATGGACGGCTCAACAAGTATTTGTTGATTGGATTTGAAGGTAACGTGTTGTAGTCTGCAGCAAAGCAGTCCTGCGGCAATGTGCTCTACAGATACAAGGTTTTTGGAAGAAAACTTTCTTCATGGAAACTGAGTTTAGATACACTGAAGAAAGTAAAGCTTTTTCAGTGGTGGTAAAAAGTTGAGTTTTTGCTCTAAATGTTTTACAGGGGGGAACCAGAGATTAAAGTTCAGCATAGAAATAGTGATAGGGTGTGTCTGTATGCAAGTGATTGGTTTCTTGTCTCTATGTGAGCTTCACATTTTGTTTTTAATTTACCATCGAGAACCTGAATTTGTGTGCATTTAGTGTACAAGCTGTGATTGCCTACTCGCTGATTTTGACACTGGCCATCGTATCAAGCATATCGTCACAGTCACTGCTGTAAGAAAGGCATTTTTCTGGTAAATAAAATCACAGCTCAAATTTAAAGCAATTAACAAGGTTTTGTATTACTCAAACTACTGTTCACATCTTGAGTGTTATTTGCACAACGTTTCGGTCGATATAACCTCCAATCTCCTTCAGGTTTATCTTGTCAAACTTGAAAATCATTCCAGCAAACTCAGAAATTGATACACTTAAGTAGCCCAGATAATACAACTCAAGTAGTCCACATCTCAAGAATTTAGAAACATAAGTAACAATGTTTTATTTTGAGGCGTTACAGTAATATTTGATTTGTCTATGGTAGTGCTCCCCAAGTTTTTTTTACAATTACACTATTGAGCTATTTAATTTTTTGCAGTACAAAAAAACATATTTAATAATGCTTACTAATGTTTATTCTTATGCAAAATTCAAAATATCTAAAAATTTAACAAACGATTTATTATACATTGTATTTCTTTTCATGATATTTAAGTATTAATATCACATAAACTATAGCATGTGAGTATTTATTAATACAAACGTTTCATGATATGGAAGTTGTTTTGCATCTATAACAACCTATAACTTCCACTAATAATCATTTTGTGTGATGGCACAGTGGTTGAGAACCACATGACAAGACTTACAATCAAAACAAACCTCTTTTCTCACTGAACACAAACAGTTTCTCTGCTGAAGGCCCCAAAGCTCTTTTACTTTCAAGAGAGATTAAACTGTCTGCTTAGCTGGAATATATATTGCAATCATTTGGAATAGGCCACACAAAACTATTTGAAAATGATGGGCTATTTTGATCACTAGGCATAAAAACTTATTGACTAGGATGTATTTATTATTTGGGGTGGACATTAATTCTGCAGGATCTCAAATTGTTTGATTCCTCAACATAAACGTTCATATCCCAAAAAAGACATTAATATTTCAAAGGCATCAGCCAATTTATTGAGTGGTCTTTTTCTTTTAAGTAAATATTTTTCTCTATTGCAGACCTGCAGTTTGTAACATGCATCTATGCACTTGCACTAAACATGCAGCATTTTGTATATATTTACTAAAATCATGTGCAAACTTTTGCAAATAAATAAAATAAAGAAAGCTTCAGGAACAACTCACACATTAGCCATTGCTTGATCTTGTTTCACTGTTGGGTTTTAAATATTTACCAGGAAGAAAGTGATTTTCTTAGTTTACCCTTCCAACTAATACTGCTACCTCAATTCTTGTATATCTATTCTATATTCAAATTCTAAAAAACTGTCCATCACATGCCAGCATGTAAAACAAATGATATGAAAGCACACATACAAAGAACAATGTACAAGTTTTATTAATGCTGTAAGCATCTGCTACTGTTGAAACCATTAGTAAAAAAATACTTTCATATTAATCTTCCTAGGCAGAATAAGTATTTTAAAAAAGAAAATACATTAAAATACAGTTTTTAAAGCACATGCGGTTACAGCAAGAAAAAGCTAGTCAGAATCAAATACTAATTATTTAAATTCAATGCTATCATTGAACTATATATACATATTTTTTTTTAAATCGGCCAGCTTTACCTTATTATATTCACAAACATGATGTAACGAATCCTTAGTACAAACGATACTAAGGCTGGCTGACGTAATAAGAGCAAGCTACCTTTATGGATTAAATTGTTCCATCAAAAATTTAATACAGACTCTGAAGTTCAACAAGATGAACCTGAAGAAGTTTGGAAGTTACATCGGCCGAAACGTTGTGAGAATAACATCCAAGATGAGAAGAGTAGTTCAGATTATACAAATTATTAATCCTCATTTAAAAAAATGTCAGAACATAAATTTGTGTAGGGCAGGTGAGAGCGTTGCTCCTCAAAGGAAACACTAAGGCATTAATCTGTATCCGTCATCATTGTCTGTGGACAAGAATGCTTTAAGCTCTAATGCTAACATGTTTGCCCCTTTTTCTTCTGCACTTCAGAGTAAAAAAAAATCATTCATGCTTCAGTTGTTCCCTAAAACGGAAATAAAAATGTTGACGGATATGAACAATTGTTCAATTTCTCCGTTTGTATGCATGAGTGGTCCATCAATTTTAATCTACCCAGCATACACATTTTCAACCTGGTGAACAGGTAGAAAAGGAAATACCTATAGTTATATTTGCCATTTAACTTTAAGATGCTCAAAAAACGTGCATCTTATTTTCAATTATTGACATAATATCCCTATTTATATTTATGGCTTACTATGCATATATATATATATATATATATATATATATATATATATATATATATATATATGTATATATATATATATATATTTCAGCCCGGCGTTGCCTGGGTGTTTGGATGTGTATGGTAAGCAAAAAAAAAAAAAAAAAAAAAAAAAAAAAGTGGTAGTAGTAGGGCAGGCTCGAACACGTACCGAAAGGAGGAAAAAAACGGGATAAAAACCTGACGTCTATGCTGTTACGACCACCGCCAAACCGAAGTGACATTTTATTAAATTTAGGCTAGACAATCGAAAGGAGAGGATGACTTCAAAAAATATCGGCGAAAAAAGCCCCCCCCCCCCCCTGTAGAAAAGTGCCCAGTTTAAGGTGAAGATATTAATGTTTTTAGCCAATTTTTCGATATTTGTCGTCTGAAAGGTCGAACTTCAAAACGATACTGATCTTGAGAAAATCTGTCGCCTCTGTTGAAAGTGTTGGGCAGACATGCAAACATACATACATACATTTATATATTGGTAACTAAAAATTTTCGACCCAAACTGATGAAAAAGCTTGCACTATATCTGAATACCCTTTATGTAAAATTTCAAATGTTTAGACCAGAAATTGTCAGAGTAATTTGGTAGAGACCGCAGCGGTCATTTTTTAAAAACTATTATGACCCCTTAACATTTATTGTTTGGGGCTCAAATTAAGTTATTAAGTTAGATCCATATGCAAGGAACCTATATCTAAAATTTCAAGTGTTTAGACCCAAAATTGTTGGAGGAGTTTGGTAGAGTTCTGAAATGTCAAATCGTTGAACTTTGACCCCTCAATAGCCAAATTTCCGGCTGAAAACCAATCGCAAAGATTTTCCCAAATCTCAGATTTATTTCATAGGGAAATGTACACAGACAGACAGATATACAGACTCTTTCACTTTTATAGATATATAGATAGATAGATGAAACAAAAATATATACGTATACATAAATATGGAAACAATTTTTTGTTTACTGTAAAGATTTTACGCAAATATTATGCAAGTATAAATCATGTAGAATATCTGCATGAATATAATTACACATAATAGTTAACTCTAGATGATCATCCCATGAGAAAACCGAAAAAACTAATAGGGAATTAATTAAAATGAATGTTTAAAAGAATATGCAAATGAGCTAGATCTTTTGCGAGTGAATGCATTTCCACAACCCATATATAAGAAAATTGTATTTTCTTTTTAAATAAATAGAAAAGAGGGTTTTTAATATGAATATACATACACACAAAAGAAGAACGAATTTATAGGAGTATATATATATTAGTGTCGGGACAAGTAATTGGAATCAGGAATCGGAAAAATCTGGACTTTTGTACCAGAATCAGTATTGGAAAAAATTGTGCCTAGTTTCCAATGCCAAAACGATTCCTTTAATTATATTTTGTGTTTGATTTTGTCTGAAACAAAATCTTCCACTGCTGGTAGTAATAATAAAATAAATATTCATTGATTTTAAACTAACAGTAAAAACAAAATCTATAGATCACACACACACACACACACACACACACACACACACACACACACACACACACACAAGTGGATTTTTACGTTTAAGAAAATATCTGCACATTCAACATGTGTTTTTATGATAATCTTGGAAAAAAACTTCATAGTTAAATATTTAGAGATTTATAAAGAATCGGAATCGGTAATATTGGAATCGTCCCATCACTAATATATATATAAGGAAAATAAGCATTAAATATGGCAGCAGTTATAAATTTTGATGTTTTTCTTTTTTTTTTTTGTTTTGTTGGGTGGGGGTATTGCAACTTTCTAAATGATTATTTTTGCATCATTTTAAGAACATAATCTTTTATACTATACTTCTTTTTTCCTTGTTCTTGCTTTCAAAACCACCTGTAAAAAACTTTTTTATGCAAATATAATTCAATTCATATTTGTAGTTTGTTTTAATGCATTAATCTGCAAATTTTATATTTTGCAAACTCTTCCCTTAGATGAGAAGAAATGCATTTTTTTCGAAACTCTGCAAAATAAGTCTTTTAAGTTCATTTGTACTCCTTGTCTGATAATTAAAAATTCTGTATACTTTCATTACAGGTTTTTAATGTTTTTTTTAAAATTTAAATTAATTTTTCAATAATAATAGTTTTCTATTATATATATATATATATATATATATATATATATATATATATATATATATATATATATAAGTGAAATTGTCTGTGTGTATGTCTGTCTTTACATTTACATTTCCTTACCAAATTATTCTGTCAATTTTCAGTCCACAGACTCGAGATTTGACATAAAGGGTATTGAGATTTGGGAAAATCTTTTTAATTGGTTTTTGGTCAGAAATTTGGCTGTCAAGGGATCTAAGTTCAATGATTTGATCTTTAAAAACTCTACCAAACTCCTCCGTCAATTTTGGGTCTAAACACTTGAAATTTTAGATGTAGTTTCCTTAGACATGGGTCAAATTTTTTAACTTTTTGAGCCCAAAATAATAAATGTTAAGGGGTCAAGATTGGGGTCAATGTTTCAAAAAGTTTTGACCTCTCATCCAACTTTTGGTCTAAACATTTGAAATTTTATATAAAGTGTATTCAGACATAGGGCAAGCTTTTTAATTGGTTTTTGGCTGAAAATTTGACTACCAAGGGGTCAAAATTCAAATGATTTGACCTTTGCAGTCTCTAGCAAACTATTCAGCCAATTTTGGGTCTAAACATTTTACATAAAGGGTATTCAGACATGCAGCAAGCTTTGTAATCAGTTTTTGGGCGAAAATTTGGTTGCTAACAGGTCAGTTGAAAGTGTTAACCATTGCAGACTCTACCAAACTCCTCCGCCAATTTTGGGTCTAAACATTTGAAATTTTAGATATAGGTTATCTGGATATGAATCATTTTTTTTAATTTATATATATGTGTATATATATATATATATATATATATATATATATATATATATATGCACACATAGTTATGAACAGTAGATAGGGCCCGAGCAAAACTGGGCTGAACTGCTAATATATATATATATATATATATATATATATATATATATATATATATATATATGCCACATTTTCTTTTCTTTAGTTGAGCTATATATATATATATATATATATATATATATATGACTCAACTAAAGAAAAGAAAATGTGGCATTTCATGTTATGCAGTCAATAATAACTTGGCTAAATAGATTAGTTTGGAAGTCAATTTCTAAAAACTGTTCCACACATGCCAGCATGCAGAACAGATGTTAAATTGAATATTATGATGGCATATACTTAATTTCATATACTACACTTTGATCATAGCCCGGTTGCGTCTACCGTATAAAGTAATTGAGATCGGAACAAGAAGTTTCCTTAATGTTCGGTCTGGGGAACATTAAGCCAGTATTGGCTAAAAATAGAACTTTTGTCACACAATATCTACATACATTGGGGTCGTCGTCGTGATCGTCATCAAAATAAATAAATCCCCATTTCGGATTTGCGGGTGAAATCATTTGTTTGTTGTTATTGACACCACTTTATGCTGATATCAGATCCAAAACTAAATTCCAGAATTTTAAATGCTTCCCTACTTTCAACTAACTTTTGCATCCAAATACACCGAGTAACACCCTCTTAAACGAGAATTTGACTCAGTTTTTTTTCTTTTATAATTATTTAATAAATAATAAATTCATTATTTATTTCTTTACACATCAGTTTCAAATTATATTTTAAAATAACTGTACCTACTCGGCGTTCCCCCGGCAATCTTTTCTTTTTAACTATGCGGTTAAAAAAATTATTTTAATCAAATTATTTGGTCTGAAAGCGGGTGATAATTATGAGTGCTTACCCGAAAATGGCCGATTATTTCAGGTTACATTTAAATGCGAAAGAGATACCCCACCGTAAAATCTAAAATACTGTTTATATATATATATATATTTATTCAGGATCTTTGCATGTAATCACTTAAAAATGTAGAATCCTATTTTTTTAGGGGGTGCCAGGTGAAGCAAAGAATACAAAGCTACTGTTTTACCATTAACAGAGATATTCTAATGGCTCCTTTATATAATTAAAGCAACGTTATATGCAGAAAGATTATGCCATGATGAACGTTTTGAAATTAAAAATCAATTTAGTATTATGTAGTAAGAAGGAGCAAAAAACAACGTTTTAACACTTTTTTCTTGTCTTGAGCGATAAAAAAATATCAGGCTCCATGAAAAACAAAAAACATGGAACGTAAACAAGGTCTAATGAAACGAAGTAAAGTCTGTAAAAGCAATTATTTGAAAAAAAAAACAAAAAAACTGAAAGATTTAAATATTAAAAAAAAAATGTTATTTTACAATCTTTTTTTTTTCAAATAATCTTTTGTTTTAATTTTAATAGTGCCTACTCTTCCCAGAATACATATTTCTGAGAAGAGTAGACACTATTAAAATTGCTTTCTGGGATGAAAATGATTACTTTGTCCCAAGTCATGTAATGTCACTAAATCTAGTATTGAGTTGATTGCAAGAAAAAAAAAAAAATGTGTAGACATTAAAAAATGTTTTTTTTTTAATGTTAAATATTACATGTGGAGTCATTTTGAGTTAATTTTAAGCATCTAAACCCGAGAAAAACATGATTTACATATTTAAATCGTGTATTTCTCGTGTTTAGATTCTTAAAATAAATATTTACTCGAAATGACTCCGCATGTAACATTCGACATAAAAAAAAAAAATTTTTTTCTCGCAATCAACTTAATAGATTTAGTGAAATTACCTAATGCCAGTTTCTTTTTTCATAATATCTTACTTCCGATTCCAGTAAGACGCCATGTTGTAAAAGCATCGATTTAAAGTTATTTAAAAATTTTAAACGTGTTATCTTCAGATTATATACTAACATATTACTAGTGCAAAATAATAGCCAATGCTCAAAATGTATAAACATTTCGACCCCCCTACCTATTTAAAAAAATCATCAAAAATCAGGAAATTAACCAATTTTAATGAAATTTTCAATATTTATCAAATAATGATCACGGAATATAATGAACCCGTTATTTTTATTTGAATCTAAGTGGAAATTTATTATTTTGTTTAAAAAAAAAAAAACCCTAATGTCTGTATTAATGAATTGATATAACTGGAAGAAAAAATAATTGCTCAAACTATCGATAGCATCATTGTTTATTTAATATTTTCACACAAAAAAAATTATAATAGCAAAAAATAATTCCACATCTTTTTTTAGATTACATGTTTCATGTAATTTTTATATGTAAGATTCTAATATTTTTCTTGCATTCAAGAACGTGAAACTTTCAGTGTAACATAATTTTTATATAATCTCGAAAAAAAAAATTAATTTAAAAGCAAGAACACAGAAATATAATTAAATTAAGAAATGGTAAAAATTATACAAACGTTCACGATAGGAATCTCCGGATACACGATTGAGATAAAAAAAAAAAAAAGACAAGAAAAGAAAACCAACACTCCCTACCTCCTAACTACCTAACATCATTTCAGACAATCTTTTGACTATCTGACATTTTGGGATTCTGTAGAATCCACATTTAGACGACTTCCGTTTGTTTTTGCTTAAGTGAAGCTAGAATCTCTCGCTTTTGGGGGCTAATTAAGCTACTTTTTTGTACAAATAATGTTTTTTTTTTTTAAATTTAATTCAATATCTTAGGACTTTACTAATTATATTTTAAATAGATCCAGAAAACTATTTATTTTTCAAAGGATTTTTACAATGAATTTATTTAACTTCAAAATGTAGCTGAATTTGTTAGCTTTCGTAGATCGCCGTGAAAAGATTTTTCATTATAACTTTTTTTTTTTAAATACAAATATCTTTTTCTTTTAGAAATTACATTTAGGTTTTAATTTTTCAAATACAATCAAAAAGTAGCCAGAAATCTACAAAAAATTATGACTTTCAAAACTATGTCCCCCTATATCTTTTTTCCGCCATTATTATCCGTACCTACATATTACTAACGCGAAATAATATATTGAAAAAAATAATAAAGATTGTATTTTTGGAAATATCGTTAAATTTTTTTTATAGAAAGCTAATACAAAATATTTTTTTTAATATTTAAGTATATTAAGCTTTTGACTCGAAGGAGGAGGAGCCCTCTTCAAGCGATTTCTTTCGTTTATCATTTTTTTTTTTTTTTTTGCTTGAAAATGTAAAAATCTCTCTTGATGGTAGTCCGTCGAGATGTAATCAGGATAGTCTTCCAAGTGCAAGCACGCGTCTCACATGATAATGTAATAAGAATAAAGATGGCACTTTTTGAAATATAGTTCATTGGGTATTTAAATTTTTTTTTAATAGAAAGCATATATATATATATATATATATATATATATATATATATATATATATATATATATATATATATCAGTATTATTTTACTTTAAGGCCTGTCTCACGTTCAAATAAAAAATATTTTTTTGTAGATTTCGGTGTGCTTTAAAAGAATATGATAACCGTTTCCGTTGCAAATTTACCGTTTGTATGGTATTAATCCCTGAACTCAGTCTATTTTCCGCCATTTCACAGCCTTCGTTTAGGCTATGCAAGAGTGCGTGGTAGCATAAACAAAGGCTGCTAAATGTGCACTCGCGTACCAAACTGCCTTCCCACATAACATAGTAACCTTTGGTGAAAATTTAAAGTTAGATAAAAAAGTAGTTGTTCAGATATTAAGCAATGTAATTCTATATGATATCAGTGGTGGCGGGGCCATTTCCATACGCACAAGCGCGCATATAGTAACGAGCGTCAAAAATACACGTGGTTGCGCGTACAGAAATGGCCACCACATTGCTTAATATCTGGAAAACTACTTGTTTGCGGCCAAAATATGCGTGCTGTTGCGTGTATAGAAATGGTCACTACTGATAACATAAGGAATTACATCTGTATACAGATTTTTCTGTATTTTTTAATTTCCTCGTGTCTTTATTGAAAGATGAAAGTAGAAAAAATAAAACAAACAAAAAAACTTTTAGCCGAGAAACAAACAAAAACATAACCCCCTCACTAGATGGCCAGAAAGTGAGTGCTCATTTTAAGTTAAATTTACATGGAAAAGTGATCACCCACTTTTTGAAAAAATAATTTATTCATAACCTATTTCTCTGCGACGGATTAGCAGATTCGTTTTTAGCACACCGAAATCTACAAAAAATAGAAAGAAAAAAAAAATCTATACGAACATGAGACGGGCCTGGAAGTTAAATTTAACCTATATTTCTTCTTAAAATAAATTCGGCTCGATATGGATCCCGGCTATAGAAGTACCAAAATAAACATGGCTTTAATTTCACGGTTACAAATATATTATAAAACTTAAAAAAAAAACAAAAAAAAAACGATACAGTTGTTTTCGTGTGTGTGTGTGTGTGTGTGTGTGTGTGTGTATATATATATATATATATATATATATATATATATATATATATATATATATATAAAAAAATAAATCAAGGTTAAACACGCGTAAAATGTCGAAGTCTAACTTTTCTCAAGCGAGATCGACCTTTTCTAGGTCATAATCACGTTTAGAAGTTTTTGTTTTCTTTAAAAAGGATGTTATTTGATTAAAATTTTAGAAACGTATTAAAGAAACTAGCTATTCCTATCCGACGTTCCTCGGGAGTCTTTTAGTATTGTTTAACCTTTTTCTTAAATGATTTTTTTTTTTTTTTTTTTTTAGTATTATTTTATTTAGATAAGATTACGTTTAATTATTTTGGCATATTTTGGTTATTAAATTATCAATTCAACTTTTATGATGTTAGAATAATGTTTTCGTACTTCCACAGAATTTGAACCGAACTAAAATTGTTATTATTTATTATTTTTTAATTTTAAATCGTAAACTGCTTTGGCCATTTCGGGTTCGTTCAGTAAATCTTAATCTGTAACATTCTAGTCGATATGCCGGCTATTTTGATACTGTTAGAAATTCGCTCAATATATGTTACCGTGACATAAGTTGACATATATTCGGTTGTTTTTTAATAGTATTTTGTCTAGTTTATTATTTATAACATCTTTTCCCAAACTTACCGTGTTAAAGAGACAGTCGGGCGCCATTTTGAATTTTCTAATACATCGGTAAACACTGCATGTTTTTCGAGCTGAATAAACATGTTACATTGAATAAAAACACGAAAAATATACCCAGTTAGGTAGAAAAGTAACTTATCTTTCCTTTGATAACATTTACTTGTTATATATTTGTTTTTGACAACTTTTTCGAATCTATGTGTACAGTAATACAAACCCACCAATTTACTAGTAAAAAATAATTTGTTTTACTTGTATAGTTTTTTAACAGGTGCTTATGCAGTTTAATTAACCGTTTTAACATAAGTAACGTGCCGACATTAACCAAGCAGAAGAACTGTTTATTATTTTACACCGCTTCCCACCAAATGTAAACAGGTAATTTTAAAGAATTTTCCGATGGTAGAAAAGAAAGCCCCCCCCCCAAAAAAAAAGTGGGTGATCATTTTACGTTAAATTATTATAGAAAAGTGATCCCCCACTTTTTAAAACTAACTTTTCTTCATATCTTGGAAACTACTCGTTTGCCGTAATTTTAAACGTTATTTTCGTTTTCAGCGACCCCGAAAACCTTTAAGAGTGGTAATTTTAAAGGAATTTTCGAGGGTGGAGTAATTCTTCATGTTTACCTTTTTTTTTTTTATTTGAATTGTTAGGTGAAAGTACAGAATAGTTACAATACACCCTTCCCCATGTTAAATAATAGGTTTCTAAATAATAGCGTTAAAAAATAGCTCGGGTCGTAAAGTGCAGGACTGCAGGAGGAGTACCTATAAAAGGTAACGCCGGATCGGAAAAAGAGCTCAAAATGAAAATAAAATAAATTCTCCGGTCAAAATAAGAAATGGGAGAAAAAAAAAAAAAATTAAACGGGAGAAAAAAGGAGCTCAAAATGAAAGAAAAATAAAACAAATTATTTTTACAATTGTAGCCATCCGTATTATAAGATTTGTGTGACGTCACTTCCAAGGTAAACAAAGAAGTGCGGAGCGTCAGGATAACCAATAAAATAAATAAATAAATAAAATCGACTGTATTTTTCTTTTTTTTCGTCTTCTCTTTTCCGACCATTACATACGAAAAAGTGGCAAAAAAAGAAAGATATGATATCTACTATATGATATTTTGATTGCAGAAATTCTCTGGACCAAAGTACTGTAGCTTTTCTACAACAGATACCACATACGAATTCATTACATCTACCCTGAGAACAAGTATCTTATGTTCCTTACGACCACCATTTCTGTCACATTCACTCTTGATAATAAAATGCTACATTACATCCGATAAGCAACAGCAACACCATCACAATCACCCCATCTACAGACACCGGGACAAATTCTACATTTTCCTACGTATTTTGCTTGCACTGCCTTTAACTGGTTAATACATACATAGAAATAACACTCTTTTTATTTTCCACTCCATAAATAATGAAGTCTCCCCAGCATAATTCCGAGTGCCTGAACTCTGACTATTCTCAGATTATGCAATACAATTCTGCCACTTTATAAACGAACGGTTCCTAAAATGTTACATAGCGTCACTAACAAACATTCTTCGGCCCGACAATGCGTTCGATACAGAAAAAAAAAACAACAAAAAACCCTTCTATTCTACGGTTATTGTTTTTCAAGCATAAGAGCATTAAAATACATTGCAACGCAAAACGAATCCAGTTAGGTAGAAGAGTAACTTATCTAGCTTTTGACACTTTCCTAAACGGTTATTTGCTACTTTTAATTATTTTTGGCCGCACTCATTTTTACTTTAAAACGGGTTTCTACATCTGTTTTTTTGGGTAGCAATAATTATTACCTAAAAAGTGGTGAAAACTGAAGATAATAAAATAAAATACTTAAAACTAAGTTGCAGTTATTAAAAAAAAAAAATGAATAAATAAAAACAACGAAAAAGTTTCGTAACATTTCCTTAGGATAGGACATATTTTCGTTCTTCATTCAACTCCCGCTTTTTAATACAACTTTGAAACGAACTATTTGTAGTCGCAGAGGCGGGTAAAGACTCGGATCAACATTACCATTAGTGTTTATCGTCACAAAAAAAAAAAAAAAAAAAGAAAAAAAAAGAAAAATATTAAACAATTCACACAATACGAAAGCGTATTAAAAAAAAAATATTTTATTACGACAACTTCAAAGCATAATAATCAAACTTACAGTTTAACACGTGACTAAACTGAAACAGTTAGCTTTAGATTGTTTGCGTTTTCTTTTAATTATCATGCCCAAATAGAAAACATGCTTAAAACAATAAACAACAAAATACGAATCACGACGCTGCCGGTTGCGACAAAACAGTTTAACATGTAAAAATGAACCTTGTGTCACATCCAGGTGGAAAGCGAAGAAGGGCAAATAAAATTACTTCGATAAATAAATAATACTAAACATTGGCGATTACCAAGAGAAAAAAGAGGGGGGTAGTCAACAAATAACTGTTACCATAGGTAAAAAAAAGTTCCTATTTACTTTGCCTCTCCACGAGGGCAGAGTTAGACACCAATGTCGTTTTTTAATGTGGAGAAAGGAACAAAATTTTAAAATTCTCTCAGTCGTGAAGGAATTCTCCTCCACCACAAAATGTAGTATAAAAAAAGTGTAGCATTAGGACAGATACTACACTTTGATCTTGCCCCCGAGGCAAGAAAAGTCGTCACTCGTCTACTTTCCTACCTATTATTATTGTAGCGAAATTCGAAGAAAATTGAAATATTGAATTCTAAGTGAAACCAATGATATCTACTGAATGAATTGTCATGTCGCAGTTATAAAAATATCCAAAAATTACCAAAAACGATTTATTTACATTTTTTCTCATTGCTTAAACCTGACGTATTCAAGATGGCGCCGAATTTTACTCTGAGTGAAACATTGAAACAATCAAAACATCGATATCGTAGAAAGAACAACTTGAAAATAGAAAATTAAACAGAACTACGGCTAATAAAAATATACAGATCGATTGAAAATTAATTTTTCGGTTTGGTGACAGCTATTAGCTGTATTTTTGTGTAATTTTCGAGTTTTTAGTTGTTCTACGACATCGATGTTTCACTTCGAGTAAAATCAGGCGCCCTTTTCTAGATCTTGTAAATCCAATGCATTGAAAACGGCGTTTGGTACTTGTACAGTTTAATCAAGACATTAAAAAAAATGAAAATATCGAAAAAAGGTTATATTGCACGTATCCGTTATGGAACGAAGTTCTTCGAAAAAAAAAAAAATCCCTTAATTTCATCAAGTAGTTTTTTTTTTGTTTTGTTTTTTTACAGCGAAAAAACAATTTGTTATGATACCGAGCAAAAGGTTCGATTTTTAGGAAGAAAAGCTAGAATTAAAGACGGGGATGGAGTATCGGCGCTTTACATAGAGTTATCTCCCCGTGGCGTGTTCAGCAAATTTCATAATGGCTGACTTCAACGCGCTCTCACAATAACGTGTTTTTCCGCTGTAACAAAAAAAAACAAAAAAACTACTCGATCAAAGTAAATAAAAAAATTTTTCGGAGATCTTCAGTCCAAAACGGATGCGTACAATATAACCTTTTTTTCGATATTTTCATTTTTTTTTTGGCCGTTGATATTCGCAGCCGGCTGCGGCTATTCTAAAATGCTATTCGCAGCCGGTCGCATCAGCTGACCGGAAGTGACGTCAGACAAATCTTAAGTAAATTCTTGGCTAGAATTGTAAAAATAATTTGTTTTCTTTTGTAATAGAATTTAACAATTTCTTTCATTTTGAGCTGCTTTTTTCTCCCGTTTATTTTTGTTTTCTACAATTAATAAACCAGTTTACAAGTAAAAAATAAGTTGTTTTAATTTTTAATTACCAACACAGTGGCGAATTTAATTTTTCTCTCTCCCATTTTTTTTATTTTGAGCGGAGAATTTAACATGTCTTTTCATTTTAATTATTTGTTTTAGTTTTTCATTACTAACACAGCGGAGAATTTGGGGTACTCATGCAGAGAACGGCATGGACGTGGCTTATCACTTGCTCAGTTGCGAAATATTTTTGTTTTTAGTAAATAATTTGTGTTTTTGGCAAAGTTTATTTTTAATAAAATTAGCGTATTTACTGATACTTTTGAACCTCGATATTACCATTCTTTCATAACACCGATCACTTTAGTCCTGCCTTCTTACACACGGGTCGCTGACAACGAATCTGATAATCAACCCCACAGCAAATTTACCGTTTAGATGGTATTAACCCCTGGAGACTGGCTCTACCTGTCGCCATTTTACAGGCTTCGTTGCCCGCCCGCTAGGTGTATCAGAATTTTAGGCGGAATTTTTGACACCCCCAACAAAAAACTGCGAATAAAATATATAAAACTCGTAATTTCTGTTTTTAAAGTGGGTTGTTTATTTTCCTTATGAAATATACTTCCAAAATAAACTATTACAGTCGTTTAAAACATAATAGAAGTATTATTTTTTATTTTTTAAAAACAATGTTTACAAAATGTCTAAGCGCGTTTCTCCGATGTTACAAGCAGCCATTTTTTTACGTATACAAATACATTGATTTTTACGAGTTCACTTTTTTAACTTTTTTAACTTTAAAAATCGATCTAAATTTTTCTATTAGTTCAATTTTTACGTAATTTTCAGGTTCAATGTGAAATTTTATGCTCTTTTCAATAAAGTGAATATAAATTTCTGGTAAGGTTTTTTTTTATAATTTTGAGATCAATACCGTCGACTCGACAACTTCCGGTTTCGCCGCCGGCCGGCTGCGAATAGCATTTTAGAATAGCCGCAGCCGGCTGCGAATAGTCACTTCGTTTTTTTTAATGTCTTGACTAAACTGTACAAGTACCCGGCGTTTTGATTAAGATCCAGAAGGCATGGATAAACATTTAAATAAAAGCGCATTAAAATACTTTTAGCACATACACAAAATAGGCATAAAAATCAAATGTAATTTTTCTTGCCTTTGGCAAGAATTATGTTTTTTTTTATTCCCCCCCCTCCACCACCACACCATTAAAAACATTTTTTTTTTAACTTGTTAGCAATCTCTAACTGGAGAGTTTAAATGCTCCCAATTTCCTTTAAGATTTTCAAAGATCAGAAAGGAATTCAATTTTTAAACTATTAACAAAACATTAAAATGATCGACTCATTCAAGAAATCGAAACGCATGCTGGTAGATTTAATTTCCTAATTAAATTACTCAGAATAAAATTTTAAAAATATTGCATTTTTAATGTCAATAAATATTAAATTAATAGTAAATAAAAATTCAAAATGTCAGTCATGTAGGCTCGGGGAAAACAAACAGGCGTAAAGTTTTCTTGTATCCCCACGAGGACAAGACACAATGTGGGGAAAATTTAACTCCTCAAAAAGTTGTAGTCCGGATATAAATAAGCATAAAATTGCCTCAACCAGGAAAGAATTAAAGTGTATTTACAATCAGAAGTTTAAAATATTTGAAGAACATGTAAAAGTTTTTACATCTAAGTAGTCTAAATTAGGCACAAGGCCATCAAAAATGTGAGTGTCATTGGTCATCTTTGGTCTCATGCCTATAAAATCTTTGTATTTATGAAAAAAAAATAAAAATAAAATTTCCAACAAATTTAGAGATATCTAAGGTGCCTCTTAGAGTAAATGTGGTATTGTGGTGACTGAGATAATTCTAGTTAAGAGTAGAATAGACAGTCTATCCTACGCTTAACTAGAATCATCTCAGTCACCACAATACCACATTTACTCTAAAAGATATCCACAAATTTGTTGGAAATTTTATTTTTTTCATAAATACAAAGATTACGTGTGATACTTACTACACTTGGATCCTAGCCAGACATACGTGAAGTAAGTTGATAGAAAATCGGTACTTATGCAAAATAGTAGCCGCGCTACGTTTTAAATACGATTATCAAGTTGAATTCAATTTTTGCAAAATATTTTGTTTATTAAATTATTAAATGAAAGTACAGAATAGTTACAAAGCCTCCTCCCCTTCTCCCCATGTTAAGAATGGCTTTCGAAATAACGTTATTGTTTCGACACGGCCGGTATTCTGCATAAGTGCCAGAAAATCAGTAGAATATCAAACTTATTAGAATTTAAAAATATTTTCTAATCAGGATATATCAAGTTTAATTTGCATAATTTAGAAAAACAAAACTTGTCAAAAACTTTAAAAGCGTCCGTTTTTTTGTTTTTAATTTTTCCCCCAGTAATGCATATATGATATCTCGACATTTTAAACGTTTATTAAAGACAAACAGCAACTCTACCTGCTTGAAATAATGTCCAATCCGTGAAGTAATTGGTAACCTCAAAATTCTCTGTATCAGGAAACATGAGACAAAAATCCGAAGAGGTCTTCATAAAAGACGGAAAAACGGAAAAATCCGTTTTTAAGAAAAAAAAAAAAAAAAAAAAGAATAAATTATCCTGCGTCGTCACCTCCTCCTCCTCCTCCTCGTCTTATGATAAGTAATAATGTAAACATTTGAAAGATTATAAAAGAAAATGGAAAATTATATCTTAACAATGATCTTCCGCAGATGCTCTAACTTTCTAAGTTTGAAGTTTTGCACAACTAAAAATAAGTTGTGTATGAACTGGAACTTTAAACTAGGAGTCCGTTGCTCGAACAATTGGTTTATTTTGTTTTTATTTAAATAAAAATACTTAGAAATTTAATTTTTTGCTTAATCGAAAGTTTTTTTTTTTTTGTTATACACATATATATTATTATTATTATTATTATTATATATTATATATACACATGTATAAGAAAAAAGGTAACGTAACGTCCTTTCTTTCAGGACACTAAAGACGCAATCAATATTTCACGTGTTGTTTTTCTAATCAAAATTGTCCCCCTTTTCCAAACCAAAAGACAATAAAATACAATAAGATGTCCGACTGACGATCAAGTTTCAAATTTCAACGTGAAAACACTCGCCACGTCTACCCAATCGAAGATCCGTGATACGGCGAAACAGCTGTCTGTGGATAACATATGGTTGTGCTTGTGCGGATCTTTAAAATGGACAATAATTTATATTTAAACAGTAGGAGCCGTATATGAAATATATATTTGATTATAAAATGAAATGGTAGAATTTTATATTTCACAGTTAGCCTGACGAATTCCTTCGATTGGACGAAACACAAATATTAGATAAATTAATAATAATAATAATTATTATTATTAAGCTCTATCTAACAAAATAATGAGTCCTTTGTACGTGTGCAAAGATTGATGTCATGTTCAGATTAGTATTCTGTGAAGTAGATTAACAAATTTTAAACAATTTTATTATTTTTTTACTTTTTCAGCTAAGTCCTAAAACTTGGTTTTAACTCTAAAAGAAAACTGGAGGAAGAAGACGACGTGGAAAACTTAGTTCATAAAAGAGTGTTGGGGGAAGAAGAGATGATGTGTTTGTGTTGTCCAAGTTTTCTGTAGATCTCTCATGATAATAAATCCTTGAAGCTATTAGTTTTTCCTTCTTTCTTTCCGAGGAGAAAAGTCCACTGCTATCGATAATGTATCTTCTTTTTTATTATATTTTTTTTCTTTCCTTTAAAATAGAAATATTTCTTCAAAACTTTGCATATATTTTGAAGAGGAAGAAGGAGGTGACGTGAGCATGTGCGAGTAGTTGCGTGTACAAAAAAAAAAAAACAAGGGAGTTAAGCGAGTCGAGATTATCTATTTTGTCCCGGATATATTTTACTCTAGCAGGGTTATCCGACGCTGATCGGAATATGAATAACAACATAAAGAATAAAATAAATAATTGTGTAGCATCTACCTTTTAAACATTCTATCTTACGACTACTCCTATATTTGTCTGCTTTGTTCTGCTTCTCTCTATCCAGTTTTCTGATAGCCAGAGACGAGAAAGAAGCAAAAAGAAAAACGATAAGGGAAAAAGGAAAATATGAACAAAAAAATTCAAAAGAAAGAAAAAAAAGATAGAAACAAAGATAAAAAAGAAAGAAAAATAATAAGAAGAAAGAAAAAAAAAGGAAAATAGGGAGAAAAAGATAAAGTAAAAATAAAAAGGAAAGAAAACTGATGAGTAAAAAAAATTTTAATCTCCTCTGTTCTAATTTGATTCTTGGAAACCCTAAGGAAATTATAGTATTTCTTTATCGGTTTTTCGGTAGAAAGAAAAAAAAAAAAAAAAAAAAAAAAATGAGGAAGGGAGGAAAAATTATAGAAGATGTAAGAAAATATGATCAGACGTTTATTTCTGGTTTGAATTTCAAGGGGTTCCACACGTTATGATTCTAAAAAAAAAAAGTAGAAAATAGATCTTGGGTTTAATTTCTGCCGTTTTGTAACTCTCACTTCCTTTATTTAGTCTTTTAGTTCTCACATTCCATGAGCTATGTTTCTGACAAAGGGGGAAGGATTGCTGTTTTCTGCGTAAGAATCTATTCCATCTCACACTTATTGTTGGCAAGTTTTTTTTTTTTTTTATCTTAAAAGATTTTTTTTTTTTTTGACTCCTTACATCAACTGGCTTCATGGCTTGTCCGGAACGATTGTCACAAAAAAAAACAAAAAAAAAAACTTCATCGTAGTTATGCTGAATCTGGTGATGAAAGTCTATTTTTTGTAGTTTCTGACTTTTAGCCAATATGTATAATTAATATGTATAACAGATATGTATAATAATTATTACAATAAATATATATAACAAATATATATAATAAATATGGTTAGAATCACATGAATAAACTGGTTTCATGTATGTCACCAAAGTTCAAGCGACGTTGAGCATGGCCAATACTAAATAGATGACCATTTGGGAGCACCAAGTGATTATAGCATTCATGATTTCCATCGTTTGAACATTCTAGATTGTTTAATGTCTGTGTCCGAATTGAGCGTTTATTAGTTATAATTTCCCTTCATTTTCGTGGCAATTGTTTAGTGGCCCGAAGGTAAAAGCTTAGTAAATGGAGTCAAAGGTGACTCCGTGGTCGAGTTCAAATCTCCCAACTGACAGGAATTGTCACCTCCTACACTGATGATTACGTAAGCATGAAACACTAATGTCTGTATGTAAAAAGATATATATATATATATAGAGTCTTTAAAAAGTCACTGAAAGGTTTTGAACTTAAATAGATTCTTTAATTTTGAATCTTTCTGTAATTTTAACACAATCTGACTAAGACAGTGGGAATGTTTAAAAAATACAAAATTCAAACAATCTTTATTTATGAAAAATAATGTCTTAAATGTTGTTCATTTTTAACTTCGCATATTTGTGCTCTTTTCAAAACATTATTCATGAAAGATTGCAGAATCTCTGGATTGCGATTTAACTCGCTTATTTTGTTCCTGATGTTTTCCTTCAATTCTTGCAGGGTTTGGGGTTTGTTAACATAGACTCTTTCATTAAGATATCGCCACAAGAAAAAGTTGGGGCTAATTAAGTCTGGGGAACGTGGTGGCCATTTGACATTGCTATAGTGAGATATAATGCTGTTGCCAAATTGACACCTGATTTTGGTAAAACAATTTCACAACTTGCGTACATTGTTTAATGCTATACTTATCCAAAATTAATTTTTAAAATATTATTTGTGAAATATTTGGAATAGAGAAAAATTAATCATTAATGGTAAAATGACAAAGATTTTCAACCCTTCACTGACTTTTTGAACTCCCTGTATATTAGTGATATAAAGAGCAGCAATAAAGAGACAGTATGTGAGACCTCCCGCACATGAAGCAAATAGGAATAGCTAACATGCCAAGCTTACAATTTGGTAACCGTGTCACGCGCTGGTTTAGGAATCACCAACGGGTGCATATGCATTAGAATCAGGCAGGAGGTGATTTCCATTATGCCATTCTAGTAGATCACAACACCTTTTGCCTGTAAAAGTCTAGCAGCACCCCCTACCAAAAAAAAAAAAACATATCTATGCCTTTCACTGGGAGAGTTGCATAAGCATTACATTGATACACAAGAAGTGATCATACTTGAAATTGAACAGACAGACAATTGCACACACACACACACACACACACACGGTAATCACACACACACACACACACAGCATGTTGCAGTAAAATTTGATATTTGACAAAAAGCAAATCAAATACCAGAAGATGCTGAGGAATGGACTGAAGCCCTGGACAGACGAAATCGTTGCTAGACGCCTCTATATCTTCCTTTCCTGCACATAAGGCTAAGACAACACAGGCATGGCTGCTCAACAATGTTCCTCACCACTGAACTTGGAACCACTCTCCTCACTTGACTGAAACTATTTCTTCTGGGGTGGGATCAAGGCCAAGACTAACAAGCATAATTGATTCTCTGAAGTTTGCCATAGTGAAAACATTCACTGTTCTAGACAAGGACATGGTCACCACAGTGTGTGACTCATTTCACACCCACCTTGAGTGATGGTTACATTGAAAAATAATATAGGTAATTTTAGCTGTTCCTAAATGAACTGTCGGGTCGCTGCATATACAACTTTTTTTTTTATTGCTTAGTTTTTTTTTCTTTTTGTCAAGTGTGAAGTTGTAATTCAATACCATATATATATATATATATATATATATATATATATATATATATATATATATATACTAGATAAAAAAAGCGGAATTCTGCTAAAACTAAGAAAACACACATACCTTATACACACACACATAATTCAATAGACACAACGGTTCCTGTAAGATCACCAAAGTAAAGAAACATTGAGTCAGTACTTAGATAAGTGACTATTTGAAAATACCAGGTGCTGTACATTAAAACCCGGTTCTAATGGCACTGCAAGCCAAGGGCTGGCAATTAATCTGCTAATACAATGAACAACATTTGTTGTGATCTGTACCAACCAAACATTGGCCGGCGATGACATATCAGTTTCAGCTCCTCCATCATTTTTCTTTTATGTTTGATTGCAACAATTATATTCTGAGCGGCAAGTTGTACCATCTGTCGCAAGAACTCTTTCATAAATCAACTAACTGGAATCAATATAGTGAGGATATCATATGGCACTGTGATGAAAATTAAAATGTTTGTAGAAAAAAAGGGATCATGGAGTACATTATTATTTTATACCAGATTGCTTTGCCTGCTTGCAATCGTTGGCAAATTCCTAGGTACTACTTGTAATCATCGAAACAAAACAAATCGATAAAAAAACAACTAAACCAATGCTACTACTCCTTTTGTAGTTAAACACACAAATTCTAAAGAAATGTTACACTTTTCTTGCACTGGAAACAATTATTACGTAATATTGAATATTAAAAGCAGCCAACACAAACAACATCTATGGCAACACATCAAAGGCCGTAAATGACAAAGTTCTCTCTGATTCTCTCTCCTCTGATCTTGAGCGCGTGGTACAGGGGGGGGGAAGAGGTGGCTAGTTACTTTTAATGCATCTAAAACCAAGCTTCTATCTTTACATCATCAACGCTCTGATCTCCATCTGGCATCAATTGAAATGGATGGCTCTCATCTTGGGGAGACTCCATGTTTTGACAAGCTTCTGGGTTTGATCTTTACTCCTGATCTGAAATGGAACATGTACATCAAGTCTGTTGCCAAGGTCGCTGGGATCCTTCTACCGCTCAAGAAGATATCTCACTGCTGATGCAATTCTCTATCTATATAAAAGCCAAGTAATCCAAGAATGAATAAATGCTGCCACATCTGGGCAGGAGCTGCTAAAAACAGCCTATCCTGCCTTGACAGAGTACAAAATAGACTTTGTAGCTTAGTGGGGGATGTCCTTTTCTCTTCCCTGCAACCTCTCTCCTACAGAAGAGACATTGCGAGCCTGTCTTTGGTTTATTGTTATTTCCATGGCAAGTGCTCATGTGAGCTCCAGTCTCTGGTCCCCTCTCGCCAATCTTTCACAAAAAACACCCGTCTAGCTTAAACCACCGTCAATAATTTTCCCCACTCTTTATCTGTGTCTAAATCAAAACGTAGATTCCATGAACAAAGCTTCTTTCTTAGACGTGCATGCCTGTGGAACTCTCTTCCGTTTGCCTGTTTCCCATCTGACTACAACTTGGATGTCTTCAAGTCCAACATAAACAAATTCCTGATAAACCGCCACCTTAAGACACTTTATCAAATCTCCATTACTAATGATTACTACGATATTATCCCATTGATTACTGTACATGCAATAACCCTTATCCCTGAGTGGCCTCCGGGCCTTGATAAGTGGTGACTACCTTGTAAAAAAAAAAAGCTGATGGTGGCTAAGTGATCAACAAGACAGACTGACAATTTGGACGTACTAAGTTCGAATTCAGTTTGTTTCACAAAAATACTTTCATTTAAGAATGTTGGCAACCTTCACATGATCCCTCCCATAAGTAGTTTCTTCTTTGCAAACAATATAATGTATTGTTTGCAAAGAAAAAACTGTAGATTATCTTTAAAAAAAGAAAAAAGAAAGATAAATAAATAAATAATAAAAACACTTAAAATGTCAATTAATCTTCATTTTAATTGAATCAAAATTTCAACAACTTTTCTTGAATTTATGTCACAAAACAAAGGTTATCCCTATAACAGACCAGGCGATCATGCAATTGGGATCTTTTTGAGGGGACAACGTAAATATTAGTTTGATGTTTTTATGTATTTTACAAACAGAAAAAGAATCACAATGAGCCATGAATTAGACGATTATTGACATTCATATTATGAACAATTAATGAAACATACAAGAAAACATGAATTGATTAGGAATAAAAAAAAAAAAAATTTTTTTATTCAATATTTTTATTGTCATCAAAATCAATGTAAAAGTCCATTTTTCAATCAATATTTTTATTGTCATCAAAATCAATGTAATAGTCCATTTTTCAATCAATATTTTTATTGTCATCAAAATCAATGTAATAGTCCATTTTTCAATCAATATTTTTATTGTCATCAAAATCAATGTAATAGTCCATTTTTCAATCAATATTTTTATTGTCATCAAAATCAATGTAATAGTCCATTTTTCAATCAATATTTTTATTGTCATCAAAATCAATGTAATAGTCCATTTTTCAATCAATATTTTTATTGTCATCAAAATCAATGTAATAGTCCATTTTTCAATCAATATTTTTATTGTCATCAAAATCAATGTAATAGTCCATTTTTCAATCAAATCAATTGATTGCCTGTTCTAATTAGGAACTCATTGTGGTGCGCTGAGAAGAAGCTTCACGTGCCTTCCTGCAGTGACTCAGTACACAATACATTGTGGTCTTCATTGCACTGTAGAGAATCTACTGTTGATTTTATAAAATTATTTTTATATATAACTAGCGAGGGGTACCTGGCGTTGCCCGGGTGTTTTTCGAGGTATGTGAAAAAAACCCGAAACGTTGACGACATGCAGTTGGAAAATAGTAAAGCGTTAAAAAAACAAACAGGTGCGCGTTTTTGATTGACGTGACGGCGATAGGTATTCAGCAGTTATGATTTTGTGTGGGACAGTTTTTAATAAATCGGTTTGTTTGTTTTTAAAAAGCTGCTCCCTGTTTACTAGGAGGAGCGAAATGAAAGCTACAGTCTGATATGACGAAGTCGACATTGAACAAACTGGCTTTCGGCCTGTGATTAGAGTCGAGTTTCGCTTTTTTTAATACCGAAAACCGAATGTAACGCGTGCCGATGCGGGAAATGTGGACTAATGAACGTTTGAAAGTCAATAAAATTAAATAGACAGGCGAGCTCCGTGGGTAATTCTGAGATATTACAATTTATAGATGATATAAAAAGTTTTAAGAAGTTGTGAAGCGAGCAAGCGCTTCTCTGAAAGAAGCCTTTCGTGGACATCGAGGAAAAGCGAACATACATACACACATACATTTTCGCTTTTATATATATAGATGGCTTGAATTAAAATTTAAAATGCAAAAGTCAAGTATCATGGTTCAAGTGTGCTCTAAACGGAAACATTCATTTTGAACATGCCCCTTGAATTTACTGTTGATTTTATATGCCTGCTCATACTGCTTGTGATAATGTGATAATGGTTTGAATTTAAGTTTAAAATAAAAAGGTCAAGTATCATGGTGTAATTGTGCTTTAAGCAGAAAATTTCATTTTGAATGTGTCCCTGTCATATCAAAGAACCTACTGCTGATTTTATATGTTGGGCCTTTCTGCTTGTGCATTAATAAAACTTCTCAAATGCACTTGTGATGTTAGACTGTATAAGGTGTTAACTTTGGTGAAAAGCGTCTGTTTCTTCTTTCATCAGATTTTTTTGATTATCAGTCATCGATACTTATCAAAGACATTCCGATACAAAACCTAAGAACACTGCCAGGCACATAAAGTACCTTCATGTGAAATTTCATAAAAATCAACCCAGCCGTCTTTGAGTTCATAGGGAACGAACTCACACACAGAAGCAAAGTTTCTTTTATATAATATATAATATAATATAATATATAATATAATATAGTAGAGATAGTAGTGTTGGGACGATTGATCAGAATCAGCATCGGGAATTAAGAACAAAAATCAAAACTTTTTAGAGCATCAAAATTGGTATCGGAAAATTTCCCGATGCTAAAAATTATTCTTTTCTTGTTTTTATTTGTTTTCTTTTGTTTAAAAATTTTCATATTGATGATGAAATAATAAATATTTAGTGATTTTAAACTATCACTAAAACTAAGATCTATAGATCATTCCGATAAGTATACTTTTATGCTTGCGAAAATATATGCCCATATTACATGGATTGTGCAGTAATCCGACCCCCCCACCCCCGCATCAAAAAAATTTAAAACTCTATATATAGAAATTTAGATTAATCAGAATCGGTAATTGTATCAGAATCGGGAAAAATATTGAAATCGTCCCATCACTAATATATATAGTAATGGTACAGCTTTTGAGGCAAAAACTTCTCACCCTTCAGCTTTATAAAAAAATAAATAAAAAATAAAAATCAACAAATCCCTTTCAACTTATATTATTTACAATCCCAGCTTTTCCAGCAAAACTTTCAACTTAATCCGTCAAAGAACTATGCGACCTGAATATTCTTTCACCAAGTCTACGAATGTAAATACCAGCAATGAATTTTCAGATTTTACCAATATTCAATCATCTTCATTGATTAAATTTTGTTATTGTCTCACTACATCAATGCACTTAGACATCAATTTGAATATCATATTTGTATCTGTATATTATATATATATATATATCATCTTTTGAATTTTGAAATTTTAAATTTTTGCGATAACCAGTAATGTTATACCAAGTCTACATAAAATTCTTTTCTCAATGTTTTTACTCTGAAGAAAAACGCCAAGTGTTTGACCCTCAATGAAATAAGAAAATAGTTTATTTTATCTTGCATTCCTTGTTTTGAGCGATGGATGTTGTAAATTGTAATTTGCATAAATTTAAAGACCCTTCATATATTGATGCTTTCTCTCGAATGTTAAGCATTTTATTAGGAGAGGATTAACCTATAAATATATGTATTTATATTTCCATTGAAATTTTTTAAAAACTTTAAATATATATATACACGCACAAATACACACACACACACACACAACCTCCTAATCTAATAAACAAATCATTATGCATTTTGGAATATATATTATAGGCAACATGATGAGTAACAAAGTCACATTATTTTATTTTGTAAATTTTGGCATTTAGTGTGTTCATAAAGTTCTTTTCTTTTTTTTTAATATTTTCATGAACCGATCATTAATTATTTGGGACAATATTATTGTCAAGCAGCCAGTAACGTAGTCACATTGCTATTGTCTAAACTTTACCAATTAAATACAAAATATTTAATCGAATAAAGAATTGCTCTCAAAACACCAGAGTTTCTTCCTAAGAACTTTCCATCTGTGGAATACACCGCCACAGTGCTACAGGACTGCTTTCCTGCCAACTACAACATGGTCGTCTTCAAATTTCAACAAATACTTGTGAAGTTATCCTATGAAGTAATCAACTGTTGTTCAATCTCTTCACCAGATTCAGTTGTTCATCATCCAAACTGACGTTTTCGTTAATCCTATCCTTGCATAGCTTTTAGTCTTGGTAAGTGGTGACTCATTAGTACATACACAAAAATTTGAATGGAATTTACCTAAATTTAATCTAAAAAAAGTATTATGCATGCTTGAATATATAATTAACTGGTTCAAAATGTAGTCAGCTGTACTGAAAATTTTCAGGAACTACAACTGAAACGATGAACACCAAAAGGAGAGAAGGCGTTTTTTGTTTATTTTTATTTTTTACAAATGAGTCACCACGGGTCATCATGGCTATTAATGTCACTTAAGCATGGCAATTAATAAGATGGTTTTTGTATTTAAGGTGCTGCAAGTGTCTTCATTATGAAGCAATTCATTTTCACTTGCAATGAATATAATAAATAATTACATTTGTTAATTTATATAGAAGCGTTTTCATCCAATTTAATTCTTCATATTGGTGTCTTACTATTCACAAGGCCACATTATTTCATTAATTATCATCAATCGTGTATATAATATTTTGATTGCAGAAATTCTCCTCTGCACCAAATTGCCGTAGGTTTTCAATAACAGATGCCACATAATTTATTATGTCTGAACATTCAACCCCCGTCTTATGTAACTTTACTATGTTATTTTATACACATTTATCCATTATAATTAAATCCTGTATTTCACCCTAGGAGAAATATCATCACGATTGCCACATCTACAGAGGAAGAAGTTCCTATTTTTCTCTCTGATTATCAAGTCCTACCATCTCTACCACTACACACCGCATACTATTCTTCATTTTCCTACAATGTTTGTATTTCACCGCACTTAACTGCTTATTACATACATAGACTAAACATAACCTTCCTTTCTCCCTATACATAATTACTAATGCCTCCCGAACAATTGTCTGCCCATTCCTATTGGCTGAGCTCAGAAGATTCCATCATTCTTGGAATCACATTCTTGCCTACATTAACGAACGCTTTATCATATTGAAATAACATTAGTATCATACCAGTTCTCGGCTGACACATATACTGAAAAAAAAATTTTTTTATTACGTATATCACCTAAGTACATATATATCGCATTATACGTTTTCTTTTCTTTTTTCTTAGCTTTTTTTTCCCAGTTGTGCGATTTTATGTTTGTTTACCTGTGTCTCGCTGAAGATAATGTTGAAAACACGGTTTTCTTCTATTGGGTTTGAAAAAAAACGACATTGCAGTAACATGGAAAACGTACGCATGCATGTTTATGTGTATATATGTACACAATCGCAGATGCGAAAATACATACATACATATATATATATATATATATATATATATATACACGCACACACGTCGCATGCTTGCATGCGCACTCACACAGACACACATATGCATGTGCGCATGCATGCACAGACACAAATAAATTAACAAACACATACACAAACATGAGCACACCCACAATTGTTTTTGCAAGATTGAGCTTTTTTAAAAATATATTACTGGATTCGATTTAAAAAACGTGTTTTTCACATTCTCGTTTAGACAAAGAAATCGTTATGTTATTAATTTAATATTTTAGTTCATTGTAGTGTACATTGCCGCACCACCCTACCAAAACTGGAGGCCATAAAGTGGGTGCTCATTGTACATAAAAATTTTGCAGGAAAGTGATCACCCACTTTATTAAAACTAACATTTCTTCATATATTAGAAACTACGCGTGGCCAGTAATTGTAAACGCTATTTTCGTTTGACACATTTTTCTTGATAGAAATGTCCCCTCCCCCCCTCTCCAATAAAAAATATAAAACGCCCTCATAAATAAAAACAAATAAGGGTACCAATATTTATTTTTAGGATTGGAAATCTTACACGTGTGTGTGTGTGGGGGGGTAGGGGGTTAGAAATTTGACCCATTCAATCAACCACATTTACACACACCTGTGTAAAACAAATAAGATATATCTTATTTACTTGTTTTTGTTTGAATTTGATTATTTATACAAACGTGCATTTTTACTTAAATGCGAGTTGGGAATAACTTTCCCTTTGACCATTCGATAATTATATTTCAAAAACAATATATATATATATATATATATATATATATATATAAATTTTGTTTTATAAAAAAAACAATATTTTCGACGGTCTATTTATAATAATAATAAAAAAAAAACATTTTTTTTTAAATTTTGCATTTTTTTTTTCAAAGTCGATTGTTTAGGCCGCGCCCTTCCGCAAATGTAAACATCTAATATTTGGGGGAGGGCGGTCCACGTGTGGGTGCTTAGTTTACGTTAAATTTAGTTCATTGTATATGCCCCCCCCCCCCACGAAAAAAAAACCCAGGTGGCCATTCAACCCCCCCCCTCCTAAAAAAAACGCCCTGATAAAAAAAAAACTACCGATTAACTAGGCTTTAATTTGAATGTAAATGACATTGGCTACAGAAAGTTGTTTTTACCACTTTTGCTAAACTGCACACAAGTTAACTTTGTATTTTATTTTTTTAATTGGTTTTTACTATGTGTGTGTGGGGGGGTAGATTTTTACATTAGCTCCACCTCTGCATTTACGAATTCCCTCACTTGCTTTTTTTACGTTTCGGCCACGGCCACCACTGTCCGCAATTGACCAGGGACAGCAGTGATCACTAACAGCAACTGTAGTTTAATTTTTTTGAGGGGGGGGGGTATCATGCTTCCACTGGGCAACGCCGGTTAACGGGTCCTGCTAGTTTTAGATATTTAGATTGCTGCAAGTTTCCTGGAATCCGGAGTGGACAGCATCAGTCAGGTCGCATAACATCAAATCACATGCAAGCAAGGTTTTCCTCAGTCTACCATGCCTAAGATATCGAAGCATTTTAGCGTTAATACCAGGTACATGGCCAAATGAAACTCCCACCAATACGTAGTTTCTGATGAAACCCAGTTGTTGTCACAGGAACATTACAACAAAACCATATGATGAAGAATATTATGAGTGGATTGAAAATGATGAATGAAATGAACAACATTTGATTATGAAGACGGTTTATGACGTTCGATCTTAAGACTATCACGTTGTAGCCCACAAAGAAGAAATCCACGTTAACGTTTCATAGATGAGAAGTTATTGGAAAGAAACCCTGTTCATGGAAAATCCTATTTTATATTAGGCTCGTGGAGAAAGAAAAGAAAGTTCTTTTCACTAGTAAAAAAAAAAAAAAAAAAATTACTTCTTTAAATGTTTTATGAGGAGGGAAGACAACAGCCAACAGAGAACCGCGAAAAGTAGGCACAAAAAAAAACAAAAAAAAAAAAACGACGACGACAATTCTCGGCTTAATAATCGATACAAAATATTATTTTACTTATTTAGTTATTAATTCTCATCCACTCCCTCTTCAAAAGGAAAATGTCGAATCGCGAATTGTTTAGCAACAAAAACCCAATCGTCCAATTACAAAATCATGTCAGTCTTCAGCTTTCTTGATTTTTTTTTTTTTTTCAATTAAACTCTTTTTTCCATGGTTGTTTCGTTTTTCCCACGTGAAAATTTTTTATTTTTAGCTGATTACACTGAGCTAAACGCGTGCATATGCGGTGTGGACACTCTTGATTTGATCACGCCACGTCGTCGTTTCCTAACCACCTGGCTATTTTACACATTACATTTCGTTTTGATATTGTACACATCGCATCGCTTTACGACCGATGGAATTAAGCAGAACTCAAAATAGATTTTACAAGAATTAGAACAAAATAAAAACTTAATTTCTCTATATCAGCTGATTCTCGAGTTTCAGTAAACGAACATCTCAATATTTCACATAATAGATAATCAACCTGAATCTCTCTCTCTCTCTCTCTCTCTATATATATATATATATATATATATATATATATATATATATACTAGCAAAAGTACCAGTCCTTGAATGGGTTCAAAAACAGCCTACAGAAAATGGACTCTGATTTATTAAAGTATGATAGGTACGAAGGGTTGTAAAGAGATAGCTTCGAATTTGGGGTATCAAAACCAAAGAAAAATATGATGAAAGTAAAAATAAAATAGATAAACCCCATAATTTATTATACCATACCTGTTCACACTGAAACATTTATCATTATATTCTGTGGATCTATATTAAAAAAAAGCCTCTGTGACATATTTCCATTCTATGGAGGTCATACGCGAACGAACACCCCATAATTTTATTATACCATATTTCTTCAAACTGAAACATAATTTTCAAAGTATACTTACGCAGATAGATATGAAAAATCTTTATTAAAGTTTGTACCTATTTCCATTCTATGGAGGCCAGGTGCAAACGCAGACCCCACAATTTTATTATACCATCCCTATTTAAGTTAAAACATACTTATCAAAGTATTCTTATGTACATCTATATCAAAAACACTTGTAAAAGTTTTTTTTTTTTTCAATTTTTTATTTCCATACTTTGTGGACCAGGCGCGAACGCAGACCCCACAATTTTAATGAACCACTGTTCTGCAGGATCAAACATACCCATTCCTGTGTCTCGATACATCTTCTATCATTATATGTAATCATTTTTTTAAAATAGTCAACCATATAGAAGCCTATTCGTGACCAGACAGACACACAGCTTTATATTATATATATATATATATATATATATATATATATATATATATATATATATATATATATGGGGAAAACATGCTTATTCAATTGTATCGCACCATTTATTCATACCAATCCTTTAATTTATGAAGCTCGGTGTAACTACAGAGCATATACAAATAAATGACAAAAAGCTTACATTCCAAATTTCAAGATGTCCATCTTACCGTTTATTTCTTTAAGTCTGTTCAATTCTTGACAGCACATGTTTTGTAACGTAGAATCATTCATGTAATTATTATGCCAAGAATTAAACATTTTAACATGCTGAAAGAAATAAACGGTAACATTTTGAAATTTGAAATATTGGAATATAAACTTTTTGTCTCTCTCTCTATCTCATTATATAATTACTGCTAATCCAATAATATTAAAAAGTGGGGTTGGTTCTACATGCTGCTTCACAAAGAATGAGAGAGCGCAATATATATTTATCACAAATGACGGCACGGTCCTGAACAAATTTGTCCATGCAATCCCGAACAATACCACCGAATCGACACGCCACCGAACAATATCGTTGAATCGATATGCCACGTTCCTGAGCAACACCAAACAATCTCGTCAAATTGACATGCCACGAGCTGAAATGCAGTAACACAAGACACATTATGAGAACAATATTTTTCAACCGCCCCCGAATGACTTTATGTGTTTATAGCCCCTTGGGCGAAACTAAATCGTCGCTTTGGGGTTAGATAGATGTAGTTCATTAGTAGACTTGATTTGCAATCAAAAGGGTCCAGGTTCATTTTTCGCTGCACGTAGGCCTGACTCATACGCTTGTGCGCTTCCATGCATGCTTGACACACTACACAAAGCCTCCTCCACAAATCATGTGTGGATTTCTGAACAAATCGCCGGGAAAGTCTATATATATATATATATATATATAGGGTGTATTGATTAATCAGCCTAATTGGCCACTCGGTAATCGGCGAATTTGCCGATTAATCAACCGATTAATCACTTTTATCTTCCCTATTAAATTTAAATCATTTCATCACTGCCAAGTGACTCGTCAGATAGCTTTGACACATTAACATAGTAACTGCTAATTTAATTTAACATTTAATTAAGTGTCTGGCCATTATTAATGCTTTTTGTCACTATTAAATAAAATTACAAAATACAATTCCTAATTCTTAAATCAATATAATTAAACAATTAGATAAGAAAAACAAATTGTTCGCGAACCCACCCGTGTGCCCGATACACCCAATCAATATGCAAGCCTCTTAGACCTTTTTCTTTCAACTTCCCCTGAGCTATGTTCATGTACCGTTCATTCTCCTTTAGGATCCTCCGACCACTCCGTCGTATCAGTTAAGATAAAAACAAAATGTAAGAAGCCATCAGACGTACCCCTCCACCGTACTGTATACCGATACTCTATGGCTGACTGGGATAGCTTCCGTACATTCATATCTGATTTACCTCTGCACTCCATGTTTAAAAAGGAAGTGTCCTCTATAGTATCAGATCTGACCGAATGGTTAATTGTAGGCATAGACCAATTCATACCATCTAAAAAATTCCAACAAAAACCTAACAGCCAGCCATGGTTCTCCCCAGAATGTGCTGCTGCTATCGCGCACAGAAATCACTTTTTCCATAACTACCAACGTAATAGATGCACTGAGACTAAAGCTGCTTTCAGGACTGCCAGCAACCACTGTAAAAGAGTAATAAAAAATGCAAGAGAGCTATATGCCCAGTCTGTTAAATCCAAGGTAGCTGATCAGCGGCTTGGTTCCCACCAGTTTTGGCAAATAACAAATAGGATCTTGAACAGAAGTGTGCGTTCTATCCCAACCATTATCAATGGACCAGAGGTTATCTCGTCAGCATCAGACAAGGCCAAACTATTTGCAAAGAACTTTGCAGCTAATTCTACCCTATGCGACGAAGGCCATCAACTCCCCATATTTCCTCCTATAACACAGAACAAGCTAGGTAACATACAAATATCCGTGCATGAGGTCGCCAAGCTAATCAAGAACCTAGATTCCAGTAAAGCAACTGGCCCTGATGGCATCCCAATTATAGTGTTAAAAAAGCTTCAACCAGAACTTGCTCCCATACTTACGAAACTATTTAAGCGCTGCCTTAAGGAGAAGTGCTTTCCGACCCCCTGGAAGACCTCCTCAGTTTGCCCTGTATTTAAGAATTCAGGTGATAAGTCATCTCCCTCTCAATACAGACCAATAAGTCTTCTCTGTGTTATGAGTAAGTTACTGGAATCAATATTAAATAGAGAAATAGTAAACCACCTCAGCAGGAATAACCTTCTTAGTGACACACAATATGATTTCCGCTCTGCAAGATCTACCGCAGATGTGCTGACGGTTATATCCCACAGGATTAGTGAATCTCTTGACAAAGGCTTCCTTTCTACGGCAATTGCTCTCGACATATCAAAGGCCTTTGACAAAGTATGGCATAAGGGTCTACTTCACAAGATTTCCAGCTACGGTATAACTGGAAATGTTTTCTCAATCATTAAATCATTTCTCTCTGATAGGCTCATAAGAGTAGTGGTAGATGGACAAAAATCGGAGGCCTGCAATATAAATGCTGGAGTCCCTCAGGGGTCAATCCTGGGCCCAACTCTCTTCCTGATCTACATCAATGACCTCCCTAAACACATACTTAAATCATTCGTTGACATCTATGCTGATGACACGACCATCTACGGCAACACATCAAAGGCTGTAAATGACGAAGTTCTCTCTGATTCTCTCTCCTCTGATCTCGAGCGCGTGGTTCAGTGGGGGAAGATGTGGCTAGTTACCTTTAATGCATCCAAAACCAAACTCCTATCCTTACATCATCAACGCTCTGATCCCCAGCTGGCATCAATTGTGATGGATGGCTCTCGTCTGGGTGAGGCCCCGTGTTTTGACAAGCTTCTGGGTTTGACCTTTACTCCTGATCTGAAATGGAACACGTACATCAAGTCTGTTGCCAAGGTCGCAGGAAAGATGGTGGGATCCTTCTACCGCTCCAGAAGATATCTCACTACTGATGCAATTCTCTATCTATATAAAAGCCAAGTACGGCCAAGGATGGAATACTGTTGCCATATCTGGGCAGGAGCTGCCAAAAACAGCCTATCATGCCTTGACAGAGTACAAAATAGACTTCGTGGTTTAGTGGGGGATGCCCTTTTCTCTACCCTGCAACCCCTCTCCCACAGAAGAGACGTTGCGAGCCTATCCTTGTTTTATCGTTATTTTCATGGCAGGTGCTCGTCTGAACTCCAATCCCTGGTCCCCCCTCGCCAATCTTTCACGAAAAACACCCGTCTAGCTGAATCCACTGTGAAAAATTTCCCCCACTCTATATCTGTGCCTAAATCAAAACGCGGATTTCATGAGCAAAGCTTCTTTCT
This sequence comes from Euprymna scolopes, assembly GCF_053919585.1. NCBI lineage: Eukaryota > Metazoa > Mollusca > Cephalopoda > Sepiida > Sepiolidae > Euprymna > Euprymna scolopes. Next base: position 25,837,109 of record NC_136520.1, read on the forward strand.
TAGAACTGCACGCCTGTGGAACTCTGTTCCGTCTGCCTGCTTCCCTCCGGACTACAACTTGGATGTCTTCAAGTCTAATGTTAACAAATTCCTAATGAGCCGCCCCCCTAATTAAACACTTCATAAAATCTCCTCACTAACGTGATGTACTTACAATAACCCTTATCTCTGAGTGGCTTCCGGGCCTTGATAAGTGGTGATCACTGTGTAAAAAAAAAAAAAAAAAAAAAAAAAAAAAAAAATTACAAACCAACTACAAAGTACAAATTATAATTCTTTAAGTGAATAACTATAAGCTGAAGTTCTGCACCTGCTGCTCTACTTCCTCTTCTATTCTTGCTGTCTTCTCTGCTCTCATGGTCCCCTCAGCATTTAAAGTTGAATACTTTTAAGTTGTAATGTAGAAACATTAGACTTTCTCTATTCTCAGGACACAGCATGTTCCTCACAGGTTCATACACGTGACCACCTGTACTAAAGAGCTTCTCACCCGAAGGTGGTGCACTTAAATACTTTGAAGCCAGTTTACTTAGCAATGGTAAGGTCTCCTGTGTCTACTTCCACCACTGAAATGGATCATCATCTCTTGCAAATAGTTGTAAAGTTCTTTTGTGCACTAAACCATAAAGGATTTATTCATTTTGAGTTTAGATCAGGATTCTTGTATTTCTGTTGTAATTGCAGTCTCCAGGTTTAACTCAGCTTCTACCTGCTCTAAGTTTTGATTTGTTACTGTAGGCTTATTCAAAGCCAATTCATGAAACGGGTTTGAAAAAGATACAGTTTTACTTTCACTTGGATCTTCTTGACCCTCAACAGAGCTTGAAGAAGCGTGTCCTGCTGATTCTGCTTCATTATCATCAGTAAAAAGTAGATGTAGAATCCAATTCTTAGTGTTTTCCATTTCATTCGTTTGAAATTTAAATGTGAATCTTGAATCTAGAAAAGTAGACATACACAAGTTTTTATCATTTAAATAGGATGAAAATCTTGTTTTCCATTGATTCATTGAATTGTTCAACAGTAGTAAGGATTTCACTAAAGTCAGAAATATTAGAATTAAATTGAACAGCTTTTGAAAGAAATAACTTCAGAGCTAAATTTGTAGGTATCATCGATATGGTTGAAGTTCTGTGACTTGTTTCTTTGATGATTTTTTCAAATGGATTCAATAACTGGACAAGTCCCCAATGGTAAGTTGTAAAAGTAGGAATTTTATAGCGAAAATTCTCGTATGAAAATAAAAAAAATGAACGAATCTCTTATTAAAATATTCCGGTTTGTGCGAATCATTTTGCTTCACATATATTTCATGAAAAAGCCTTTTCTAATTAATGTTTACATATAAAAAATATTCTATCATTCTGAAAAACAGCCAAGTTCGTTTGCTTATTTTAAAAATGGTAAACATTAATCAGAAGGGACCTTTTCTGGGCATTCAACGTAAAGCAGAACAGTCCACACAAACCAGAAATAAATCATTTGTAAACAATAACAGCGTTAATTTGAACAAAGCCAATACAAAAATAAAATAATGATATTAAAGCAATAAAAAAACAATAATACTTATGCAGGGAACTTTTTGGAAGCCCATTTTTTTAATATGTGGAGAAGAGGGTGTTTTTCTAACTAATCTGTACTTTCACCTAACAATTTGATAAATAATACAAAACAAGTGATTTGTGCCACAAGCATTGAAGAAAGACAACTGAAGTTTTTCTCTATATGTTTGACTAGGAAAGGGGTTGAGGGAACTGCCTCAAATGGACGAATATGATCAGTGCCAAGCCAAGAATTCAACAGAATCGCAAAGAAATACCAATTGTATAAAGAACTCTATCATTGATAACATGCAATTCTTACTTTTATTAAAATTAAAATGATGTTGAACATGTACGTTTAATTACATCACCATGATAAACAAAGTGAAGAATACTACATAAAATTATTACATTTTCTTGTGGATACTATTTAAATAGTACATGGTGTAAAGAGCTGACATTTGGATATAGCATTCTACAATATGTGTTGATTAGGCATGCAAAATTCCAGATCTTTTAATAGTTTTTGTGATATGTTTTTGAAATTAGTATGTATTTATGACGTTTGGTACTTTATTTCTGCCACCAAAATTGAACATATCAGCATTTTTATTGACTTATAATGAAGTTGTAGCTGGAATTGTTTTAAAAAAAATAAGCATAATAATCATTATATATAGAATTATATTGAATGTTCATATTTACTGTTATTTAATTCAGTTTTATTTGATGATACTTTAAAAATTGTCCATCAATGCAATTTTGCTATAATAAATGATGTTCACTTTTCACACCTAAAAAATGAAGACCGAAATTGAATTAGAAACAATTGTACTTTTACTTCCTATTGTCTTCTTATACTAGGAGTGATGAAAGCATCTTTTGTGACATTTTTACTCGTTATTTTTTGTGAGTTGGTTTCAAAGTTACAATTTTGTAGTTTACACATATTTGTGCTTCTTCACCCTAAGCAGGTTAGTGTACTAATGAAAAGTAAATGTAGAATCCAATTCTAAAAATGTTTTCTAGGCCAATCTTTTAAAATTAATATTTGAATCATGGAAAGTAGGCATACACAAGTTTTTATCATTTAGATAGGATGAAAATCTTGTTTCCATTGATAAACTGAATTGTTCAACAATGATAAGAAGGATTCCACTAAAGTCAGAAATACTAGAATTAGAATCGACAGCTTTTGACAGAAATAACCTCAGAACTAAATTTATAGGTATCATTGATATGGTTGATGTTCTATGACTTGCTTCTTTGGTGATTTCTTCAAATGAACTCAGGAACTGGATATTTTCAAACAAGTCCCCATTGGTAAGTTCTTAAGGTAGGAATCTTATCAACAATTCACATTACAAGAGCATTTCATTGTTCTTAATTTATTTTCAGCATATAATATGTTGAATTCCACTATGTAGTCACATCTTGAACAAGTTTGTTTTTCCAAATTAAGCTTATTCTGTATTTCAGTTAATTTGATAATTGCTAATAGAAAGCAATTAAAATGAGAAACTATATTTCTGTTGCTTGTCTTCACAGACTGAATTACAATGTATGATAGTTATTCTAAATCACATTTTCCGACAATAGCAATCATCTTTGTCTCTGAATACCATAAGACTAAGAAAATTTTATTGAAGATTTTATCCGCATCCAGAACATTGTGCCATTCTTCACTTATTATTGCACTTGTTTTTGCACCAGGGAATAGAATAACTCGAAAACCAGCTCTGCACTGTTCAAAGTCATTTGAAAGCCAATGGCCTGTCAGACTCAGAAAGGGAGCATTATCTGCTGTAGAGAATAGAATAACTAATAATACTAATAATAGTAGTTGTCCAAATGAAATGCTACTAATTTCATCAAGTAACAGTTCAATTTTTGTTTTACTTTTATAAATATATCGAAAATTATTTTGCAGTGAAGTACGTTTTGGATGGAATGTTGTAATTTGAACAAACTTTTGCAACAAGCCTATCAGATCCACTGTCAGATGTTACAGAATACGGTTAAATATCAACAGCAATCATTTCTCTTATCAGATAATGGTCCTCTTGTGACCTGTGTTCTCAAATATCCCAAATTTTCTTTTTGGCCAATATTGATTCTATAGTAGTTTGGTGTTTCACTGGAGGCTCGTAGTTTCTTGTTCTTGTAATGTATGCCCCTGTGCTTCCTTTTCTTATTTGCAACTTTTGACTTAACTTTTCTAAGATGGTTTAACATGTTAGTCATTGTAAAAATTTTTGCTGATTTGTCACTCTTTGATGTGATGGTTCAACATAACCGCAAGCAGTTGTATTCTTATTTTTTGGATTGCCATCAAAATACTTCCAGCAGAAACTGGTTGCCACAATGGTTGAAGGTTGTTGTTAATATTTAGTTACTTTTTTATGGATTCAAATTACTTATGTTTGATATTAATAATTTATCTCAATAAAATATACATTATCTAAACCAGAAAAATTAAAATATATCTAATGGTAACAAGAGACCAAAAATGAGGAACAAGAATATGACTGATGAAGAATACTTTATTTTCAGTTCGCACATCATCACAATTTATTGTACAATTCCTCAACATGAAAACTGAAAGGTGAAGTAATAATTTTCTTTGAGAATGATTTAAAGTAAAAAATAATGATGATTCAATAGGACAAGTAAGGAGGGAAATTTTCTATAGGCTTTCATCTATTTACCTCAAATTCAGTGCAGTTGTAAAAGTCTACATGTTAACAGGATGTCATGCCTGTTATTTGATATTATAGTTTGGACGATAGTGAGTTAACTTGTCTTCCTTTCCAATATAATTAATATCAATATCATTTATCGCAACACAATTTGCTGATAAATCGGTATTAGAAAACCTGATAATTGGCTGATTATCAAAGGCCAATTAATTGGTACATCCCTAATATATATATGAGAGGGAGAGTATTGCAGCAAAGTCCAACAATTGACAAAACGAAATACTAGTGTTGAGGAATATGATGCTGGCATAGATGGACTAGATTGCTGCCAAACGCCCCCTACGTTTTCCAATAGGATTCTGCTTCTGCGCATAAGCTAACCCGACTCAAACATGGATTCTCCACAATGGTCCTCACCACTGGTCGCCAGACTTGTGGCCACCCTCTTCACATGATTCCAACACTCTTTACTATTTCTTCTGAGGTGTGATTGAAGCCAAAACCAACAAACACATCCACAACACAGTGGACTCTCTGGAGGCTGTCTTTGTGGAGGTGTCTACCATTAAAAACATGGTCACCTCCAACTCCCCCGAGATGGTTGTTTCCACTGGCAGCGATTATATTGAAAAATAATGTAATATGTAATTAACTGTTGCTAAATAAACTGCCGAGTTTCTGCATATATAACTTTTGTTTTTATTGCTTATTACGTTTTCTTTTTATCAAGTGTTGAAATTTGCTGTAACACGCTGAAGTGAAGGAGTATGTTTTTGTTGTAACAATTTGTATTATTCAACCTCGTTTCTCCAACTAATCATTCACATAACCTCACTTCTCTCATACTGAGGCTCCTACTAGACTCGTTTTCATTGGATAAGATGAGTCATTTGTTTTGTTTTTCTGCAAATCCCAATTTTGGAATGTCAGAAGCAAAATAATTTCCAGTAATATGTCGACATGGCAGCCTAGAAAAAAAATGGATGCTGAGTTCTGGAAATGTGTTCAACAAGTCTTTTAAATGATGTTTATAACAATGATTAGATGCGAAATGAAGAAATAATATCCAAACTTGTCATGAAGTTGGCTCACAATTTCAAAATGATTCAATGGATTAATAGCAAATTCTTGGGCGTGTAAAATCTACAATTTATCATACGCATGGAACCGTTATTTGCAATCAATTGATGGTTGGAAATAGAAATGTTCAAAAGATCGATTTTGTTACTTAATATTAAATTTTTTTTTCAGTGATGCAAATGTTCCTAATGAACATCTTTGTAATTTATACATGGAGTAAAGATTTCTTTCAAATTTTACATAAAACTCGATGTTCATTTTCTTTCTAGACTGCAATTTCTACACATTACCAAACTCTCTAAATCTGTGACCATAAAAATCGACAATTATTAAATCAAACAAAGAAATCATTCTTGTTACACTAATAACACTAAAAAGAAATAGAATTTGCTGTTTTATGGTTTTTGAAAGTTCAAATGAAGTAGCGACTCTAATATAGATGAGATTATTAATAGTAGAGTTTCGACTTCAGACAGATACAAAATCTCCATTAGCAATAGATGTTGATGCCAGTGAGACTAGTAAGAGTTATTTCCCTTAACATTAATGTTTTAAGGGTATTTATAAATAAACTTTAACAAAGGGTTATAATTTAGTCTACAGAAATACAAATATTATGCTTGTCAGTGCAGGTTTTGGGTGTATGAAATGTTAAAGAGTTCTTGATTGCCATTTAAAACTGTATCCTCTTTATATCAATGTTTCGACCACTGTACTTTGAGGGCTTTTTCAGTCATCAGCTCATATCTTGTGTAATGTAGTATTTACACACCTGTTAACATGTAGATACCGTCGACCGTTGCAAGGAAACAAAGACAAGGAAAGAATTCGACTTGCTCTTTTTTATATTGACACAACAGACATTTATTTACAGGTACTTTCCAGAATAACACCTTGTCTCTTATTCAAAAGTTTTCTCATATTCAAATGTGCTTAAGAAGTCTGTTGTGACGAACACATGGTACACTGTTTTTTTTCGGCTATGTTTAGGACAAGTTTTTTCTTGTTGCTTTCAGCCCACCTGTTTAACATGTCTACTTCTTCCTCCTCTAACGTCAACGTCCCACGTCTTTCTTTTTTATAATCTTTCTTTCCTTCTTACTCGCTGTGACGTCACGGCTTGGTCATTTGCATACAGCTGCTCTGCTGCCATACACATATCCGTGCTCTGTTTCAAACTCAGCGATAATAAAAAGGGGTGATGGGCAATCAGTTTGCAGAAAAACGATGTTGCATTGGGAGATAATGGTAGGTTAATGAAAAACGAAACGGACTGACGACTTCGATGTGCCAACTTCGAATCTAGTCTGTTCCATAATGCAGTTTCCATTTCTTTTTACATCCCATAAGAAATTCATTTTTGTTAATTTTATTCATCATTTTCAATCCTCTCATTATATTCTTCATCATTTCAAATGACAATCCATTCAATCTCTTTTTACCCGTATCCTCGAGCAGCTTTTTGTCTTGATAAATGGTAACTCATCAGTAAAAAAGGAGAAATGGTGGTGGCTAAATAGGTAACAATGTGGAATGATGATCTGGGTGCGCCAAGTTTGAATCCACTCAGTTCCATAGTATCACATTTATGTAGGTATGTTGGCAACCTTCATGTGGTCATTCTTGTGAGAATGCTGACAACAACAGAATGAAACCAATCAATGCTGACCCATACAAATATACTATTGTTCATCGACATTTTTTTCCTAGTATCACATAAGGCTTGTGTCAATCACATGTTAACTAAGTGATTTATTAAATGCTTCCTCAGCCATGATGAACTCCTAACAACAAAAAGAGACCAAACTACAGCTGTAGATCAGACGGCTGGAGAATGCTTCCCCTCCTACTGATATAAGAACCTCCCCTTTCTAAGGCTCTCCCTCCTGGTTCAGAAGTAAAGCTCCAATGGAAAACTCAACTGTCTGAGGACAGAAATGGGGCGATCAAAAGTTACTTTGAGTAGATGCGGCTATGAAACTGACATTTGCAAATGTGGAAAGGAGCACCTTATGATGCAATGTTGTCTGCGCTCTATTGCTTAATCGGTACAGCTCAAAAGATATTACAGAATACAACAATAATGCAAAGGATTGCAAAAAAAAAAAAAAAAAAAAAAAAAAAAGGGAAACTTGTATGATTACATGCTTCAGAGACACAGAACATTAAATGCCACGGTTTTCTTGTAGAAAAACACCCTTCTCTAATAAAAAAAAAATGAGTTTGACAAAAAAACATCTCATTTTTGTGACTCTTGTCTAGACAGTGAAAGGGGTTTTGAAATTCGATCAGGGAATAGTTTACATGTTGGCTTCAATGGGAATCAATTTCACTTGATTAAAATAAATATGATCAACTTGCTTCCTCAACCCAAATCTGGAATTTTTTCTCACCTCTCTCCTATTTCTTCCTTCTTATTTAGGTGAAATTGTTTTGTTTCTCATAGATTGTGAGTTCGATACTCATTAGAAACCCAGGATTTCAACATTTCTTTAAATTTCAAACCTTAGGCCATGCAAAGATGGACGTTTTTATGGCAAGGATGATTCTGGATTGTTGCACCTGCCATACATGGTTAGGATTAGACTGTACAAAATACAGAATAAACATCATTGTGGAACGCATCGTGGAATAGCAGAAGTATCTGAGCGAGTTTATGTGAAGAAATGAAAGGAAAACAACTTTTTATGCAAATAATTAATGACATAATTTGTTTCCATCTTCTTAAATTATATTTATTTATTTATTTTTTAACTACAATCCCCATTTTGCGTGTTTTTCGTTTTTTGTGAAGGGGGGGGGGGGGCTCTTCTACAAAAGATCCGATGCCAACACACAAGTAACTGGTATTTAATATATTTCCTCCCATGCAACATCTCCGAAAGATACCTGAATCCTCTCCCTAGCAAGAGAATGTCAAAGAAACTTGGAAGTTTGTCCCGAGTACCGTTTTTTGGCACCAGATATCCATATTAAATTGGCCTTGTAGCATACTTGCCCTCATGAGGAGGCATACTGAGTCT